>NW_024082524.1:0-66402 GCF_003009895.1 Hyaena hyaena
CACTCTTCAACCCAGGCCAGTTCCAATCTCCAAATCCCAGTCCGCGCGCCCCGCTGAAATTGCCTCAGACACAGCTTCCCAGGCAACCCCCTCGGGCAATTCCAGGCCCCCTGCCGAGCTCTGGGGGTGGAGTCAGAATCGCTGCTTCCTTCTCTGGGTCGGGCTGGCGCGCATGGGCGGGGGCTTGCCTCCCGGGTGCTCTGAGCCCGAGCCCACTGGAGTAGGAAAACCGGGTCCCTCTATGGCTTGTCACCCGAAACACGAACTCTTGGCTAATTTCCCAGTTTTTAGTTCTTTGCCTTCCCTCTCGAGTTCCAGCCAGCCAGGAGCGCGGACGCCCAGTGTCCGCGCGGCTCTTCCAGGGGCCCCAGCCGCCCGGGAGCTACAATGGCAGAAGGCACGCCGCCACTCTGAAGTCCAGCCTCCAATAGTCAGCACAAAGAAGCAGTTTGTTTACTCAGCCCACCCCCAGGACCAATTGGCGCGAGGGGACCTGGTGTGCAGGTATTTGGCAAGTACGGTCTTTCTATGCACCGAGCGGAGGTTTTTCCCCCCCGAGTGGAGGTTTTTCTGTTTCGGACTCTCTCCTTTTCCCCTCTCACTCACCGTAGAGGGTAGAGGGGGATCGCCTCCCACCCTGGAGTCTCTGATCCCGGCCCAATTTTATCTTCACATAATGTGGTTCGCACTCACATTAGAAGGCTCTCTCAGTGAATTCTGCATCCTTTTTCTCCCAATCTCTCATGTTTTGTAAGGTTTCCAATGGCTTCAGATCTTTTCTGTGTGATGTATGGGCGCGAGTGCAAGTACGGAGCTCCTTACTTCTCCGCCATCTTGCCCTCTCTCCTCTACCCAACATTTAAATCAGAGCTAATACCCATTCTTGTCAAGCTATTCCAAAAACTAGAAATGGAAGGAAAATTTCCGGACTCATTCTACGAAGCCAGCATCACTTTGATTCCCCAGCAAAACAGAGACCCAGCAAAAAAAGAGAACTACAGGCCAATATCCTTGATGAATATGGATGTAAAAATCCTCAACAAGATACTTGCAAATCAAATTCAACAGCACATAAAAAGAATTATCCACCAAGATCAAGTGGGATTCATTCCTGGGTTACTGGGCTGGTTCAATATTTAAATCAATCAATAGAACACAGCACATTAACAAAAGAAAATATAAAAACCATATGATCCTGTTGTTAGATGCAGAAAAAGCATTGACAAAATATAGCATACCTTCTTAATAAATTTTTTTTAATGTTATATTTATTTCTGAGAGAGAGAGATGGGTGAGCAGAGGAGGGTCAGAGAGAGAGGGAGACACAGAATCGGAAACAATCTCCAGTCTCTGAGCTCGTTTTAAGCACAGAACCCGACGCGGGGCTTGAACCCACGAACTGAGAGATCATGATCTGACCTGAAGTCGGATGCTTAATCGTCTGAGCCACCTAGGCACCCCAGCAACCCTTCTTAATAAAGACCGTTGAGTAAGTCGGGATAGAAAGGTCTTACTTGAACATCATAAAAGCCATTTATGAGAAGCCATCAGATAATATCATCCTCAATGGGGCAAAAACTGAGAGCTTTCCCACTGAGATCAGGAACACGACAAGGAGGCCCACTCTTACGACTGTTGTTTAACATAGTGCTGGAAGTCCTAGCATCAGCAATTAGAGAACAAAAGGAAATAAAAGGCATCAGAATTGGCAGAGAAAAAGTCAAACTTTCACTTTTCGCAGACGACAAGATACTCTACATAGAAAACCTGACAGACTCCACCAGAAGTCTACTAGAACTGAACCATGAATTCAGCAAAGTCACAGGGTAGAAATCAATGTACAGATATCAGTTTCTTTTTTATACACCAATAATGAAGCAACAGAAAGAGAAATCAAGAAACTGATCTCATTCACAATTGCACAAAAGACCATAAAATACCTAGGAATAAAGATATAAAAGATCTGTATGCTGAAAACTATAGAAAACCTATAAAGGAAATGGAAGAAGACACAAAGAAATGGAAAAACATTCCATGCTCATAGATTGGAAGAATAAATAATGTTAATATGTCACTACTACCCAAAACAATCTACACATTCAATGCAATCCCAATCAAAATTGCATTCTTCTCAAAGCTACAAGAAACTATCCTAAAATTTGTATGGAACCGCAAAAGATCCCCAATAGCAAAAGTAATATTGTAGAAGAAAACCAAAACGGGAAGCATCAAAATCCCAGCCTTTAGCCTCTACTACAAAGCTGTAATCATCAAGACAGGATGGTATTGGCACAAAAACAGACACATAGACCAATGGAACAAAATAGAGAACTCAGAATTGGACCCACAAATGTACAGCCAATTAATCTTTGACAAAGCAGGATAGAGCATCCAATGCAGAAAAAGACAGCCTCTTTAACAGATGGTGCTGGGAGAACTGGACAGCAACATGCAGAAGCATGAAACTAGATCACTTTCACACCATACACAAAAATAAACTCAAAATGGATAAAGGACCTGAATGTGAGACAGGAAACCATCAAAACCGTAGAGGAGAAAACAGGAAACAACCTCCTTGACCTCAACCACACCAATTTCTTACTTGACACATCCAAAGGCAAGGGAATCAAGAGCAAACATGAACTATTGGGACTTCATCAAAATAAAAACTTCTGCATGGCAAAGGAAACAATCAATAAAACTGATAGGCAACTGATGGAATGGGAAAAGACAGCTGCAAATGACATATCAGATAAAGGGCTAGTATTCAAAAATCTATAAGGAACTCACCAAACTCCACACCTGAAAAACAAATAATCCAGTGAAGAAATGAGGAGAAGACATCAACAGACACCTCTCCAAAGAGGACATCAAGATGGCCAACAGACACATGAAACGATGCTCAGCGTCCCTCATCATCAGGGAAATACAGATCAAAACCACACTGAGATACCACTTCACACTGGCCAGAGTGGCTCACAAATCAGGAGACTCTAGATGGTGGCAAGGATGTGGAAAGTAGGCACCGTCCTACACTGTTGGTGGAATGTAAACTGGTGCAGCCCCTCTGGAAAACAGTGTGGAGGTTCCTCCAAAAATTAACACTAGAACTCCCCTACGACCCAGAGGTAGCACTGCTAGGAATTTACCCAAGGGATACAGGAGTACTGATGCATAGGGGCACATGGACCCCAATGTTCATAGCAGCACTTTCAACAATAGCCAAAGCATGGAAAGAGTGTAAATGTACATCAACTGATGAATGGATCAACAAGATGTGGTTTATCTATACCATGGAATACTACATGGCAATGAGAAAGAATGAAATCTGCCCATTTGTAGCAATGTATGGAACTTGAGGGTGTTATGCTGAGTGAAATAAGTCAGGCAGAGAAAGACAGATACCATATGTTTTCACTTGTAAGTGGAACAGGAGAAACCTAACAGAGGACCGTGGGGGAGGAGAAGGGGAAAAAATAGTTGGGGAGAGTGAGGGAGGCAAACCATGATAGACTCTTGAGTACTGAAAACAAGCTGAGGGCTGATGATGGTGGGGGAGAAGGGAAGGGTGTCGATGGGCATGGAGGATGGCACTTGTTGGGATGAGCACTGGGTGTTATATGGAAACCAACTTGACGATAAACTATGATAGAAAAAAATAAAAAAATAAATAAAAAATAACACCAGTATTTTTCACAGAGTTAAAGGAAACAATCTTAAAATTTGTATTGAACCAGAAAAGACCCCAAATATCCAAAGCAATCTTTAAAAAGAAATCCAAAGCTGGAGGCCTCAGTCCCAGACTTCAAACTGTATTGCAAGGCTTTAATCATCGATACAGTATGCTACTGTCACAAAAACAGACACTCAGATCAATTAAACAGAATTGAGAACCCAGAAATGGACCCACAAACATATGGCCAACTCATCTTCGACAAAGCAAGAAAGAATATCCAATGGAATAAAGACAGTCTCTTCAGCAAATGATGCTGGGAAAACTGCACAGCAACATTCAGAAAAATGAACCTTGGCCACTTTCTTACACCATACAGGAAAGTAAACTCAAAACGGATGAAGGACCTAGATGTAAGTCAGGAAGCCATCAAAGTCCTAGAGGAGAAAGCAGGCAACAACCTCTTTGACCTCGGCTACAGCAACTTCTTACTCAACACGTCTCTGGAGGCAAGGGAAACAAAAGCAAAAATAAACTACTGGGACCTCATCAAAATAAAAAAAAAGCTTCTGCCCAGTGAAGGAAACAATCAGCAAAACTAAAAGGCAACCAACGGAAAGGGAGAAGATATTTGCAAATGACATATCAGGTAAAGGTTTAGTATACAAAATCTATAAAGAACTCACCATACTCAGCACCCAAAAACCAAATAATCCGGTGAAGAAATGGGCAAAAGACACGAATAGACACTTCTCTAAAGAAGACATCCAGATGGCCAACCGACACATGAAAAAATGCACAACAACACTCATCATCAGGGAAATACAAATCAAAACCACAATGAGATACCACCTCACACCTGTCAGAATGGCTAACATTAACAACTCAGGCAACAAGAGATGTTGGCAAGGATGCAGAGAAAGAGTATCTCTTTGCACTGCTGATGGGAATGCAAACTGGTGCAGCCACTCTTGAAAACAGTATGGATATTCCTCAAAAAATTAGAAATAGAACTACCATATGACCCAGCAACTGCACTATGAGGTATTTATCCAAGGGATACAGATATGCTGTTTCGAAGGGGCACATGCACCCTAATGTTCATAGCAGCACTAGCAACAATAGCCAAAGTATGGAAAGAGCCCAAACGTCCATCGATGGATGAATGGATAATGAAAATGTGGTATATATATACAGTGGAGTATTACTCAGCAATAAAAAAGAATGAAATCCTTCTATTTGCAACTGCGTGAATGGAACTAGAGGGTATTATGCTAAGCAAAATTAGTCAGTTAGAGAAAGACAAATATCATATGACTTCACTCATATGAGGACTTTTAAAAAAATTTTAATGTGAGACAGAGAGAAACACAGCATGAGTGGGGGAGGGGCACAGAGAGAGGGAGACACAGAATCCGAAACAGGCTCCAGGCTCTAAGTTGTCAGCACAGAGCCTGATGTGGGACTTGAACCCACGAACTGTGAGATCATGACCTGAGCCGAATTCGGACTGACTGAGCCACCCAGGAGCCTCGAGGGCTTTAAGAAACAAAACAGATGAACATAAGGGAAGGGAAGCAAAAATAATATAAAAACAGGGAGGCAGACAAAACATGGGACTCTTTAATATAGAGAAGAAACAGAGGGTTGCTGGATAGATTGTGGGAGGCAGGATGGGCTAAGTGGGTAAGGGGCATTAAGGAATCTACACCTGAAATTGTTGCACTATATGCTAACTTGGATGTAAATTAAAAAAATAAATACATAATTTTAAAAAATTCACCATGGTCATGTGGGATTTATTCCTGGGATGCAAGAGTGGTTCAATATTTGCAAATCAATCAATGTGATACATCACATCAATAAGAGAAAAGACAAGAACCATATGATAATTTCAAGAGACACAGAAAAAGCATCTAACAAAGTACCGCAACTGTTCATGATAAAACCCTCAACAAAGTAGTTTTAGAGGGAGCATACATCAACATAATAAAGGCCTTATATGAAAGACCCACAGCTAATATCATCCTTCATGGGGAAAACCCAGAGCTTTCCCTCTAAGCAGGAACAAGCCAAGGATATCTACTCTCACCACTTTTATTCAATATAGTGCTGGAATTCCTAGCCATAGCAATCATTTTTTTTACTATCAAACAATATAGACTTTATTTTTTTTCCCTCCCAAGATTTTGTTTAAATCAAGTTAGTTAACATATGGTATTGGTTTCAGGAGTAGAATTTAGTGATTCATCATTTACATATAACACCCAGTTCTCATCACAACAAGCACCCTCCTTAATACCACCCATTTAGCCCATTCCCCCACACTCAGCTTGTTCTCTACAGTGAAGAAGAGTCTCAGTCTCTTGTGATTTGCCTCTGTCTCTTTTTTTATCTTATTTTTTTCCCGTCCCTTCCCCTATGTTCACCTATTTTGTTTCTTAAATTCCGCATATGAGTGAAATTGCTTAACATAATACACTCTAATTCCATCCATGTTGTTGCAAATGGCAAGGTTTCATTCATTTTAATGGCTGAGTAATGTTCTACTGTATATATATACCACATCTTCTTGATCCATTCAGCAGTTGATGGACATTTGCCTAGCCATAGCAATCAGACAATAAAAAGAAATAAAAGGCATCCAAATTGATAGAAAAGAAATACAATTTTCACTATTTGCAGATGGCATGATGCTCTATATAGAAAACCCTAAAAATTCCACCAAAAAACTACTAGAATTGATAAATGAATTCAGTCAATTTGCAGGACACAAAATCAATGTACAGAAACCTGTTGCATTCCTATACACTAGTAATGAAGCTACAGGAAGAGAAATTAAGAAAACAGTCCCTTTTACAATTGCACCAAATCCAATAAAATATCTAGGAACAAACTGAACCAAAGAGGTGAAAGATCTGTACTCTGAAAACTATAAAACACTAATGTAAGAAATACAAGACAATGCAAAGAAATGGAAAGACACTCCATGCTCATGGGTTAGAAGAACAAATATTGTTCAAATGTTTACCCAAATCAATCTAAATATTTAATGCAATTCTTATCAAAATACCAACAGTATTTTTCAGAGAACTAGAATAAACAATCCTAAAATGTGTATGGAACCACAAAAGGTCCCAAATGGACAAATCAATCTCAAAAAAGGAAAACAAAATGGGAGGTATCACAATTCCAGACTCCAAGTGATATTACAAAGTTGTAGCAATCAAAACAGTATGGTACTGACATAAAAACAGGCACACAGGTCAAGAGAACAGAATAGAAAACTCAGAAATAAATGGAATTATATGGTCAATTAATCCTCAAGAAGGGAGGAAAGAAAATCCAACAGGAAAAAAACAGTCTCTTCAATAAATGGTGCTGGGAAAGGTGGACAACTACATGCAAAAAAATGCAACTAGATCATTTTCTTACACTACACACAAAAAACAAACTCAAAATGGATTAAAGACCTAAACTGAGACCTGAAAACATAAAAATCCTAGTAGAGAGTATAGGCAATAATTTCTCTGACATTGGCCATAGCAGCTCTACTCTAGACATGTCTCCTGAGGCAAGGGAAATAAAAGCAAAAATAAACTGTTGGGACTACATCAAAATAAAAAGCTTCTGCACAGCAAAGGAAACATCAATAAGACTAAAAGGAAACCCACTCAATGGGAGAAGATATTTGCAAAAGATATATCAGATAAAGGGTTAGTATCAAAAATCTATAAAGAACTGATACAATTGATCACCCCAAAAACAAATAATCCAATTAAAAAAATGGGCAGAACACATGAACAGATAGTTCTCAAAGAAGACATACAGATGGCCAACAGAGACATGACAAGATGCTCAAAATCATTCATCATCAAGGAAATCCAAAGGGGGGAAAATAGTGGGGGAGAGGGAGGGAGGCAAACCATGAGAGACTTGAATGCTGAGAACAAACTGAGGACTGATGGGGGTGGGGGGGAGGGGAAGGGGGGTGATGGGCATGGAGGAGGGCACTTGTGGGGATGAGCACTGGGTGTTATATGGAAACCAACTTGACAATAAACTACTTAAAAATAATAATTTAAAAAAATTAAAAAAATAAAAAATAAAAATTAGTTTCCACAAATTCTATTAAATAAAAAAAATATATCACTTAGGGAAAAAAAAGGAAATCCAAATCAAAATTACAATGAGATAGCACCTCACACCTGCCTGAGTGGCTAAAAGCAAAAACATAAGGAACAAGTTGTCAAGGATGTGAAGAAAAAGCATCCATCTTTCACTGTTGGTGGGAATGCCAACTGGTACAGCCACTATGGGAAACAGTATGGAGGTTCCTCAAAAAGTTAAAAATAAGACTGCCTTTTGACCCAGCAATTGCACTACTAGGTATTTACTGAAAGGATACAAAACTACTGATTCAAAGGAACACATACACCCCAATGTTTACAGCAGCACTATCAACAAAAGCTAGATTATGGAAGCAGCCCAAATGTCCACAGACAGATGAATGGATAAAGAAGATGTGATGTACATATACAATGGAATATTATCCAGACATAAAAAGGATGAAATCTTGCCATTTGCAACAACATGGATGGAGCTAGGGACTATAATGCTAAGTGAAATAAACCAGTCAGAGAAAGACAAATACCATATGATTCCACTCATAGTGAAACTTAAAAAATAAAACAAAAAGCAAAGGAAGAAAAGAGAGTGAGGGACAAAATAAGAAATAGCCTCTTAACTATAGAAAATAATTTGATGGTTACCAGAGGAGTAGTGTGGATGAATGGGTGAAATAGGTGATAGGGATTAAAGAGTACACTTACCATGATGAGCATTGAGTAATGTATAGAATTGTTAAACCACTATATTGTACATCTGATCCTAATATAACATTGAATGTTAACTATACTTGAATTAAAATAAAAAGCCTAATAGAAAAAGAAAATGCAGATGGCAAGACTAATGTGGGGTTAGAGTTGTAGTGTACTGGTGATTATGCTTTTTAGATGATCAACAAATAGGTAGGGAAGAACAGACTGGAAGAAAATAGAGACAAATGTCATAGGGAGAAAAAAAACACTGATATACTATGTAGCTATGACCATAAAGTGGGTTTTTTTGGAATTGAAGATATGAGGTGGGATCATTCTAAAGTTTGGTCCTCAAAATGAGTGGGTAACATAGAGGTGGAGAGAAAGGTCCCTAGGGTTATGGATACCCAAGAATTTTGAGGCTGAAATGCCAGATGGCACTTACTGTGATGCTGAGATCTAGCACTATGGCAGGAGTTGGGGAAGAGGAGGAAGGCTGTAAGTTAAGTGAATGAATTAGAGAACCAGGAGATCAACAGAGCCAGTTGGCATAAGCCTCAAAGGAGAACAGAGTTTCTCATGGGAAGGGAAGAGGAAACTATACAGGATTATTTCCCATATAGAGTCAACCTGAAAGTCAAGTGACTGGAGACATTTCATAGGAGCTTAGTACCACACTTGATTGTGTTCTTGGAGAGTCAAAAACCACCTGAAGCTTTCTACCCTAGCTAGGGAACTAGAATGATAGTGAGGTCATTAAAAGAGATAAGGAAGGTGGAAAGATCTGCTTTTCATGGGAAAGGTGAAAGAATGGTGAAAGAATGCAGAAAGAAGGGGTCAGTTTTGCATTAGAATTATAAGTGGTAAAGATGTTTTATAGATACTGGGGCTAGAATTCTGAAAATGTCTATAGAGTTTAGCCCAGTGTTTTACATAGAGTAGATACTTCAAAATTTACGTTGATTGTTAGGAATAAAAAAATAAAGGTTTCCAGTATTCTCCAATGAGGGAATAGTTGGAATCATGGAAGCAAATTTACTATGAAGGAGGCAACACTAGCAAACTAATAGAGTGTAAATACAGAAAGACAATAGTATAAGACTAAGTACACAACCATTAAAAGGGTATGAGAAGAAAGGAGTACTAACAGAAAAAGCACACAGGGAATGTTCAGAAAGAAAGTGGAAATAATCAGGAGGCTACAATATCATGACGATGAAAAGACTTCCTAGAAGTAAGGAGTGGTTAAGAATGTCAAATAACATCATTTATTAAGCATTTGTTCATGATTAAGATTAATAGCAATCTTGAAACCAAACAGAATCAAGTTAACTGTATACTTTTTGATGCTGAACAAAACACATGATAAACAATAAAGCCATCATTTACTGGTTCAAAACAGATCTTTAATATAAAGTTTTTCTGCTGGGAATAAGAATCCATACCTTGAACCACAACATCTGGCTTTGGTACAGTAGAAAACCTTCGATTCAGGGGATCAATTTCTCCAGGAGCTAAAAATCCCTAAAGAAAGACCATAAAAAGATAGATTATTACATCTCAACCAAGAAGCTAATTTTTTCTTTGGCAGATAAATAATTTATTTGTACAAGTTCCCTAAATTCATGCTTTTTCCACTACAGCCTTTCAGGGGATTAAACAGCTAATGTTTGAGGAGAAACAACACACCAGTGCCAAAACCTCACATCATAACATGTGATAGGCAGGTATGGAAAGAAAACAAATACCTTCACTATATATAAAAAATGTTTGAACTTCTGAATTCACATTCAAATTAATTTCATCTGGAATTAACTTCTAGTGGTGGCCACAAGTTCTTTGTTGGAAATAGATGGGCAATAATGATAAGCATAAAGTTTTTTAGTTACACCTCCACCTTCTCTGGATGTATATAATCAAACCATAGTGATTATCAATAATTTAAATCTTGTTTTCTCATTTATTCATGTGAATACTTTCTGCTCAGCAGATATCTTTTGACTTGAATTTGTCCTTGCTGAAATGGGATAAATTCACCCATTTTGTCCTTAAAAACACCATTCATTTCCTCCTTTTTCACAGCATTTAATTTATGTATAGCACCGAATGAGAAAGTCATCAGGTAAGGATTATTTTAAATAAATCTTTCTCTCATTATTGCTACCTTCTTCATAATATCAACTAAATATAATCAAACCTTTATGCTGTACACTTGAAACTCACATGGATGTATGTCAATTATAGGTCAATGAAACTGAGGAAAAAAATAGAACAAAAACAGCTATAGAAAATAGTCATGTATAAACAGGTCAAAAAGACTGGCTCAGAAAGGATAGCTAAGTCCCACCTCAGGTCTTCTAGGAGCCTCAGTTGTAGCTTACCATAATAACCAACAATGGGGAAATAGATTTGCCAGTAAATCTGGAAAAATTCGAGAAAGAGAACCCTTACGACAGCTCAAAATATCAAAAATAAGCTGGATATAAAGTACAAAATTCGCAAGTGCTACATTAAAGAGCTGTTTCAACAGGATTTAACATTAAAAAAAAACATTTAAAGGGCCCCTTAACAAAAAAACAAACAATAAATTTTTTAAAACTATGATGTTCCTCGGCACCTGGGTGGCACAGTTGGTTTAACGTTGGACTCTTGATCTTGGCTCAGGTCATGATCTCAAAGTTCGTGAGTCTGAGCCTCACATTGGGCTCTGTGCTGACAGTGAGGAGCCTGCTTGGGATTCTCTCTCTTCCTCTCTCTCTCTGTCTCTCTCTCTGCCCCTTCCCTGCTTTCTCTCTCTCTCTCTCTCTCTCAAATTAAAGAAATAAATTAAAAAAAAACCTGTGATGTTCCAAAACACTTGTCATGTTGCCCAAGATTATCTTATCAGCTTACTCAATTAAATAATGAAACATCATATTACTTGGAAAAGTTAGTACTTAAATCTATTATCAGTCAACATTACTATCTGAGAACAAGTGCATTCATTAGTCACCAGGCAAGGCACTAGGGGAGTGTTTTGAAAGAGTAAGATCTAGGCACCGATCTCAGAGCAGCTCCAAGTACAGTGCCAAGGTAGTAAGCCCTAGGCAGTATGAAAGACATGATTGCCAGGGGTAAAGATTTTTGTCAAAGATTGGCCATATTCCCACTCTCAGGACCTGACCTAGAGGAACATATATAATTAAGGCAGAATATAAAAGGCAAAAGGTATATCCAGACTTAATTAGCTACTCACAAATCTGATTCTCACAGTGACTTAAGCAGAAAAAAAGTGAAAAAGCCTTGATGCTTCCCCTTACCTCTGCCATCAAGCTTCCCAAGATGTAGAGAGACTGACCCCACATATGGGGCAACTTGCCCATGGGGACTCGGTCCACAGTGTGAGGATTTTGATATTCTTCATCAACCTAAAAGAAAAGATAAAGAAGCCACACAAAAGGTAATAGAAGGTTAAAGATACTGGATAACAAAAGGGCTGAATCTGGATTGTGACTCATACCCTATAAACCAGTTACATATGCAATACACCAAAAAGTCAAGCACTATGACTACAATCTAAGGAAGTGCTCCTCTAAATTTTTTTAAACGTTTGTTTATTTTTGAGAGAAAGAGAGAGACAGAGACAGAGTGTAAATGAGGGAGGGGCAGAGTGAGGGAGACACAGAGTCCGAAGTAGCTCCAGGCTCTGAGCCCAATGCAGGCCTCGAACCCATGAACCGCAAGATCACGACCTGAGCTGAGGTCTGACACTTAGCTGATTGAGCCACCAAGGCACCCCAGGAAGTGCTCCTCTAAATGTAGGTACATACAAATCACCTGAGGATCTTATCCAAAGGCAGATTCTGACCTAGAAGGTATGAAAGAAAGCTTTCAGATGGTGCTGCTGATGTTACTAGAAGTTTATTCCATCCATCCCCCCCAGAATGGAAGACTGCAACCGTCCCATGCCTAATGCTCCTTTGTAATGAAAAAGAGGAACAATGGTACTCCCGACTGGCATGGTGGAAAAACGGAGACATACTTCATTTTCCAAGCCTGATCTACTCAAACAATCCCATATTACCGGCCTCAAAACAGAGAATACCAAATCCTGACAGTTCACACAGAACATCATTCTACTTCTGCCTACTGATCTCCATATCATTCTCAACCTTAAGGTTTGGTCTTTAAAAATAAAGCAACTTCTGGGGGTGCCTGAGTAGCTCAGTTGGTTAAGTGTCCACCTTTGGATCAGGTCATGATCTCCTGGTTTGTGAGTTCGAGGCCCTGCATCAGGCTCTCTGCTCTCAGTGCAAAGCCTGCTTTGGATCCTCTGTCTCCCTCTCTCTCTGTCCCTCCCCCATCATGCTCTCTCTCTCAAAAATGAAAATAAACATTAAAAATTTATTTTCAAAGGAGTTAAATAATATTTTTATCATCTTATACCTAAAGACAAATTTTTAGAACATGAAAATCAGAAAATTAAAAATGGTTTGGCTCAAATGAAGCAGTCCTGTGGAGGCACTGCTCATCTTCTCTCAGCTCCGTGTTATAGCACTGCACTTGGCCAGCTCACCTTGTCTGGAGGAACACTGTATAGCTCTGGCAAAAGTGGGACTCCATTTTTGCCCTTGATGAGGACAGCTTCAAGAGCCTCTCTGTATTCTTGAACCTGTAAATAAAACAAAGGGAGAAATAAGTTTATAGAGTGTTCCCTTTGGGGATCTTAGGGAGGGTTGTAGGCAAAGAGGGTCCTACCGCAAAGGAGAATATCCACCCAGTAAAATGGAGAAGAAAGGAAAGTAGCATTTGACAAATGCTTATTGCAGGCCAGATACTATGCTAGTTTTGTGTACTTGAGCACATTTAATTTTTATAACCATCCTAGGAGGTATATGCAGTTAAAAGCCTTTTTACTGAAAAGTGAATGCTCAAAGAGGTTATAAACTTGTGGAAGATCACACAAAAAGTGTAGGGTTGAGTCCAGATTTGAGCCCAAGTCAGCCTGTCTCCACAGGCCTGTTTTGATCTACTATGTACTATTCTAAACATAGCTCCTTGACTTTACATGTACTGGCTTTTAAAACTGTACTTTAGGGGCCCCTGGGTGGCTTAGTTGGTTAAGCATCCAACTTCAGCTCAGGTCATGATCTCACGGTTCTTGAGTTTGAGTCCTGCATTGGGCTCTGTGTTGACAGCTTGGAGCCTGGAGACTGTTCAGATTCTGTATCTCCCTCTCTCTCTGCCCCTCTACTGCTCATGCTCTGTATCTTTTTTTCTCAAAAATAAATAAACTTTAAAAGTATTAAAAAACTCTGTTTTACCTGCTGAACTTTCTATCATAGTGAAGCTCACATTTTTTGATTAATAATTTGTGGTAGACTAGTAATACCTAAAAACCAAACAAGACAAAACAGACAAAAAAAAAAAACCACCATGATAATTTATGGTGGAAAAAAGTCACTTCTGCTATAACAGTTGTTTTGCAAACACAAATTTATTCTGATGCATTTGATATATTAGGGAACAATTTGAGTGTAACATAAATTTGACATTTGCTTACGCACAATTGTAAGAGCGTACACTCAGCTGAACTGAGCTGTGTAAGAATACACACATGCACACATCTCAGGAGGGAAATACAACCACACTCATCCACGTTTTGTGTTACAACCTTCTGTCCAATTTCAGATAATGCTCCTTCTACCTCTTCATAATAACTCCTGGCCACCCTAGCTACATGACTCTGTGCTTTTCCGTTTCTTTAATTTCCTCCCCTTTCTTCACAGTTTATTTTTTTATTTTTTTAAACCCTCATCATATTAATATTCTTTTTTTTCTGATTTGCGTATCTTTATTTCATTTTATTACCTAATTTTCTTTCATAGTTGTCAAGTTGGATCCCATATAACACCCAGTGCTCATCCCAAGTGCCCTCCTCCATGCCCATCACTCCCCTTCTCCTCTCCCACCCCCATCAGCCCACAGTTTGTTCTCAGTATTCAAGAGTCTCTCATGGTTTGCCTCCCTCCCTCTCCCCAACTATTTTTCCCCTTCTCCTCCCCCATGGTCCTCTATTAAGTCTCTCCTAATCCTCCTATAAGTGGAAGCATATGGTATCTGTCTTTCTCTGTCTGAGTTATTTTGCTCAACATAACACCCTCAAGTTCCATCCTTGTTGCTACAAATGGCCAGATTTCATTCTTTCCTCACAGTTTATTTTTTAATTATCCTGTCTATTCTATGTTCTTTTTCTCTTTCCCCTCATTATTGTGCTATCTTTCTTGTTCTCTTCTTCTGGCACACAGGGTGGTGGGCATGGGAGCTCAGCAGGTCAGCTGGCAGGAACATGGGTGCACATGTCCATGAGCAAACCTTAGGTCTTTTTCAGGGTACAAGTGCCATATTTATTGTGGTATTAATGTATTTCTTAACCATTTACCATGCATAAATTTACACTACTGTGTTTATTAGGTTCTTATTGTTTTTGAAATTTTTAAATGTTTATTTTATTTTATTTATTATTTTTTAAAAATATTTTTATTTATTTCTAGGAGAGAGAGAGAGAGACAGCGTGAGCAGGGGAGGGCCAGAGAGAGAGGGAGATACAGACTCCAAAACAGGCTCCAGGCTCTCAGCCGGCAGTCAGCACAGAGCCCGACGCGGGGCTCAAACCCACGAACCGGGAGATCATGACCTAAGCGAAAGTCGGACGCCCAACCGACTAAGCCACCCAGGCGCCCCATTTTATTTATTATTTTTTTTATGTTTCATTTATTTTTGAGAGAAAGAGAGACAGAGTGTGAGCAGGGGAGGGGCAGAAGCAGAAGGAGACACAGAATATAAAACAGGTTCCAAGCTCTAAGCTGTCAGCCCAGAGCCCGACGTGGGGATTGAACTCACAGACCACGAGATCATGACTTGAGCTGAAGTCGGACACTTAACTGACTGAGCTGCCCAGGTGCCCACTGTTTATTTTATTTTTGAGAGAGAGAGAGAGAGAGAGAGCGAGCACACAAGCTTGAGTGGGGGAGGGGCAGATAGAGAGGGAGATACAGAATCTGAAGCTGGCCCCGGACTCCAAGCTGTCAGCAGAGAGGCTGGTGTGGGGCTTGAACCCATGAACTGTGAGATTATGATCTGAGCTGAAGTCAGACACTTAACTGACTGAGTCACCAAGGGACCCCGGGTTCCTTTTGCTTTGTATGTATTTCTGACAAACTTTTTAAGTGTTGTGTCCCAACCTCCTTTTCCCATGAGCCCTATAGATTTATTTCTCAAATATGCAGAGCATGGTGATCTTCGAGAAACATGTATGTCTTATTATAGCCGAACTGACTTCCCTTCTTCGTTTTTTGATGTTTATTTATTTTTGCAAGAGAGACAGAATGTGAGAAGGGAAGGTGCAGAAAGAGAGGTAGACACAGAATCCTAAGGAGGCTCCAGCGTCTGAGCAGTCAGCACAGAGCCTGATATGGGGCTCAAACTCACGAACTGTGAGATCATGACCAGAGCCGAAGTCAGATGCTTAACCGACTGTGCCACCCAGGTGCCCCTGACTTCCCTTGTTCTTATGACACATCTTCATCTGTGAAATTTAAAAAAAAAAAACTTTAGGGATATCTTCTTCTAAGAACAAAAAACTATTTCCATTGTATACAGAGAACCCGAAGAAGTCAATGACTATACTTGGACTACTTACAAGTTGCTAAAGAAGCCAGAAAAAAAGAAAGAATTCAGGTCTCCCAACTCTTTTTTTTTTCCTCCACAGAGTCCCAAAAATCTGATGTGCTTTGTACTTGGTAGGCACATTTGATAAATAAATTTTCCTTTGAGCAAGAAAAGTTTTTGAAAAACAATTCTGTGGAATTTGAGGACTGAGAAAAATGGTAGAATCAAAATAGGGTGGGTTATTTCTATGACTGCCTAGCTTATTTGCTTTCGCAAAAAGGGATATCGTTTAATTTACTAAACTTTAGAGTAAAACACTTTATGGCCCCTTAAATTTTGGTGTAACCCTATTACTCAAACTCATATTGGTAATTACAGATTTAAAAAAAATTTTTTAATGTTTATTTTTGAGAGAGACAGAGAGTGCGCAGGGGAGAGGCAGAAAGACAGGGAAACACAGAATCTGACGCAGGCTCTAGGCTCTGAGCTCTCAGCACAGAGACTGATGTGGGGCTCAAACCCACGAATTGGGGGATCATGACCTGAGCTTATGCTTAAATGACTGAGCCACCCAGGCGCCCATGGCAGTTACAGATTAATACTGGCCAAAGCATTCAAATTACACAGAATTATGTTTTATGTTGCTAAGTATAAGGGATTTCCAAATGTGCTGGATTCATGTCCAAGTTTAGACCGTTGTCAGTTTTTAGAATGCCAGACACTAAACTTGCTTGATTAATTTTCCCAGTCTCACTGTTTTCCAATGATGGTTTCTAAATTACTTTATTTATGTAGCTCAAAAAAAAAAAACGATGATGACCATGTTTTGGAGGGCAAGGACAGGGTATGAATGGGTTGTTGTTGTTTTGGTTTTTCTGGGGGGGGGGCAGGGAAGGCTAAAGTCAGAACATCATTTCCAAGATTTAAAAAAAATACAAATTCAAGTAGCTTTAATAACTGACGCAAGTGGACAGGGCTTGTTATTGTGCTCTCTGTATTTATTAAAGGTCAAGTCTGAGTGATTGCACTATCCAAGTCTTCCAGCTCTTAACCTACTGCCCTCAACTACTAGTCTCTAGAAGACAACTCTGTCTCTTCCCTATTAAGGAATACTTCATTTGGTCACAGGGTCAGCACAAACATTAACTGAAAGAAGACATAACAAAAACATTCTGCCGAAAAGTTCTTTCCCCAGCATATTACCTGCTCTACATTGCCACTAAAGACCCCATCAAGGATAAAGTATGTCCAGAACAGTGGCCATTCACACTCAATGTTTTCAAATAACTTCAGCTCTGATGGTTCATAGTACAGACGGTTGGGATCCTGGTAAAAACACAATAAAAAAGTCTATTTTATCACTGCAAATTCAGACACACATCTTTAGTTCAGAGGTATCACAATACAGCCTTGGAGGGCGTGTACACACCCCTCCTTCCTTAGTAAGTACTTTGTGACATGACTTGTAACCTGTAGAACTGGGATAAAAATGACACGATAGGCAGATAAGTGAAGAAGTGACATTAATTCCTAATAAACACAAGTTTGATTTTGTATTTGTTAAGTTTGAGGTAGCAGCAGAATGTAAAATAGAAATGTTTCAAAGGACAGCAAGAAAGATGAGGATTTGTGAGTCATCCCCATAGAAGTGACACTTGAAGCACAAGTTACAAACGTAGTAGCTACATATAGTGAACAGATGACCTGAGAATGGAATCTTGGTTATGTTCTCATAGTCTTGTGAGAAAAGAACAAAAAGCAAAGAATTAGGATAGTGTAAAGCTATATAAATTAAATAGGAAAATGATTTCATGAAGATGGAGGTGTAGATAACAGTAATGTACTACAGAGGAGGCAAGTATAATGTGGAGTGGAAAAGGCTATTGGACTGATCATCTGGGAGATTCTGATGGTATTTCAGACCATAAGTTTAATAGATTGGTAGAGATAGAAATCAACAGGGCTAACGAATAAAGTAGAGCAAGGAAAGTAGACTAGAAGAGTTGGAGCTTGATGATTAAAAAATGTTTATATTGCCAGTGAAGTCCTTCTTGACCATTCATTCCCTTTAATAATACTTAATTTTCTCCATTGATAATTCCAAGGAGAATTTTTGACAAGTGGAGCAAAAGGAAGTTAACTTTTCAAGATTGGGTACTGTTTAGAACCAACCAACTGCTAAAGGTGGAAGGGGGCAGAAAGCGCTATTGAAGAAAAGATTTTTCCCTTTGTAACTATTAAATATTTGGGAGGATGATACTTTGAGACTATTCAAATATTCTGCTTCTCCCTAAACTTTCATCCACTGATTTAAGCATCTGTTAGCTCTTTCCTGAAACTAACCAGCCTTCCTCTATTTTATTTAATCTGTAAAGGCTCACAAATAGAACTTGGCAACAAAGCCCAACAAAGGCAGGAAACATCAGTTACTGTATCTTATTTAGTGATTATTTTATTTTAGTTTTTATTTTTTTAAGTTTATTTATTTTGAGAGAGGCAGAGATAGCATGAGTGGGGGAGGGGCAGAACGTGAGGGAGAGAGAGAATCCCAAGCAGGCGCAGAGCCTGATGCAGTGCTCAAACTCATGAAACTGTGAGACCATGACCTTAGCTGATACCAAGAGTCAGACACTTAAGTAACTGAGCTACCCAGGTGCCCCTTTAGTGATTATTTTAAGTACCACCAGAGAGTTAAGTATTCTCAGAATGAGATTGCTGATAGTACTGACCATTCTACCTTGGACTCATTTTGGGAGAAAAGAAACCTACCTCTTTAGGAGTTTTATATCCATCTCGTAGAAAGCGACAGCAACCATAACGACCCTGGAAACCCAAAGGAAAAAAAAGATGGAAGCATGCACAATGGTACAGCCATATAGTCCATCAAATACATCCTTTGCAACAGCTACATGTGCCAATCTACCCCCAATACAGATACATTATTTAAAAAATAATAAAATATAATCTAAAAAAGCCTTTGATACCAGCCCAGTAGCAGAAACTGATTTCAGCAATAAATGTGAGTTCAAGTGAGGGCTAAGTTACAGGCTCTTCCCTAAAGCAGAGTTTCTAATATTATCCTTTCCATCATTTTCCACCATAGGGTAAGTCTGTAATAGCCCAATTACTACTGTATGTGGTTCTGTTCACACAGCTCATAAGAGATGACAGGCTTAAAAAAAAGACAACATATTTTTAAATTTTTGAAATAATTTGAGACTTAGAGAAGAGTTGCAAAAATAGTACAGAGAGCCCCCACTACCCTTCAACCACTGTCCCTTTATTTTAACTTCTTACATAACTACAGAACGTTTATCAAAGCTAAAAAATTAACCTTGGTACAACACTATTAACCAAAGTACAGAACTTATTTAGACTTTTCCAATTTTTCTTTCTTTCTTTTTTAAATATTTGTTTTTGAGAGAGAGAGAGAGTGCACACAAGCAGGTGATGGGCAGAGAGAGGGGAAGACACAGAATCTGAAGCAGGCTCTGGGCTCTGTGCTGACAGCTCAGAACCCACGAACCACGAGATCATGACCTGAGCTGAACTTGGACACTTAACTGACTGAGCCACCCAGGTGCCCTGCCAGTTTTTCCACTAATGGCCTTGTTTTTTCCTGTTCCAATATCCATTTTAGGATCTCATTCCATTTAGTTGTCATGTCTCATTAGTCTCTTCCAGTCTATGATAGTTCCTCAGTCTTTCCTTGTCTTTCATCACCTTGACACTTTTGAAGAGCTCATCAGTTATTTTGTAGCATGGCCCTCAATTTGGTTTTGTCTGATGTTTTCCCATGACTGAGATTACGCATTATTTGCACAGATACCACATTGTGCTGTGAACTTCTCAGTGTACTGTATCTGGGGCCACATGATGTCACTACATTTTATTACTGGTGGTGTTAACCCTGATCACTTGGTTACATTGCTGGCTCAAGGCCCCCAAGAGAATTAGTTTCTCTTTAAAGTCAAAGCCTGAAAACAAGAAGGGCACATATGGACATACCTGAAGCTTGGTAATGATTTCTTGCTTTGTGAGCTCTACCAACTGGCTATCTTCTACTGCAAAAGCTGGGAAGGAAACAACTGAAAGTAGACTAGCATCTACCTCTTTGGATGTTGAAGCCCGGGGAAGTAGTGAATTAAGGATAGACTAAAAAGAAAGAAAGAAGTCAAATGTGGCACATTAGTAGTTAAGTTGGGATTATAAAACTAACAGCTTTAATTTCAAAAGATGAATGTGGAAGAGGATCATTCAGGAGAAAATCTAAACATTATTCAATAATAATGATTCAATTATACTCAGTACTGAATTCAATAATAATTCAATAATAATTTCTAAGCGACAGCTTAGAAAACTAGTTATTTATGTAAATCATCCATTATCTTAATACTGCTCTCAATGCTTCTCAATCCTGAATCTTAAACAACTGCTAATAGATAAATACACTAACATCATCTCGCCCACAATCCCCTTGCTCCATTAGCCACTTAAGGGTAAAGATAAAAGAAAATGTAGCTGCTGAGAAGCAGGATGTGGAAGGGTCAGGTCCTCCACTGCTGACATTTATCTTTTCCAAGGAAAATACATTTTAAAATTAGAAGATGAGTTTATATTCACTATGGGTATCTAATCATAGTTTGAAGGCAAGGAGGTCATCTTGCCAATGGGAAGAACCTTAATTTTTCAATACAGAGAGTAACCCTAAACAAAACTGAAGATACATACTTATTCCTTAAACAGCCTAATCTCCAAACATCTCAGCCTAGAGCCAACTGGGGACAAAAGAATGTTTCAAAGCCACTGTCAAGAAGAACACTCAAAATCATTCACCTCTTGTTCTCTTGGTATATTTAGAAAAGGAGATATTCAGGAGCAGACCCTATAGACCCTTGATATGACAACAGTGGAGAATTCCACACAATATGGTGGGAATCCCTTTATAACCATGGATGAGAGAACAGGACTATGATCTATGTTACAGTTCATGCTATATCAGGCTTGTCTCAGTATAGGAAGTTTGGATAAGACATTTTTGGCACATGATAATAAATCAGATTATGTACTCTAAGGTCTCCTTATTCTAAAAGCCATGCTAATTCTGAGTCTGGGTAAGAATAAAATTTTCTATAATGTGGTCCATTAATCTCTTACCTGGCAGTGTTGCACTTCATCAGCCAGGACATGGATAACTGATTGGGGCCCACCTTTCACACCAAATAGGTCCAGTTCATCTAATGCTTCCAGGGCTGCCTGCGAAGGATAAAGAAACAAAGAACATTTTTACCAAAAGATATATTCTTCTCCCTTTACCCCAGTATCATATCAGTGTATATGAAGTCATTTTGAATATGCTCAGAAGAACAGAAAAAACAATGTAGCTTTTTTTTTTTATTCCCAGGGGCCTGTGAATTTTTCTTTGCCTCCCATATTTTTCCAGAGACAGTTAAGATGGATGTTGTAAGCTTCCTTTCATGATAAAAACCCTCAACAAATACAGTGTGGAATAAACATACCTGAACATAATAAAGCCCATAAACATCAAACCCCACAGCTAACACTTTCTGTGAAGAGCACTGGGTGATATATGGAAGTGTTGAATCACTACTTTGTACACCAGAAACTAATATTACACTGTATGTTAACTAACTGGAATTCAAATAAAAAGCAGTGAAAAATTGAAAGCTTTTCCTCTAAGATCAGGAGAAAGACAAGGATGCTCTCACCACTCTTATTCAACATACTATGGGAAAATCCTAGCTAGAGCGATTAGGCAAGACAAGGAAATAAAATGCATCCACATAGGAAAGAAGTAGTAAAACTGTCATTATATAGAGAGGATATGATCTTATATATAAAAAATTATAAACTCAACCTCAAAATGTTGGAACCAATCAATGAATTCAGTAAAGTTACACGATATAAAATTAACATACAGAAATCAATGGCATTTATGTACATTAACAACAAAAAAAATCTGGAAAAGGAAATAGAGAAAACTATCCCATTCACAATAGCATCAAAAGTAATAAAATACTTAAGGATAGATTTAACTAAGATCTGTACAATGGAAACTACAATACTTTGATGCAAGAAATTAAAGACACAAATGGAAAGATATTCCATGTTCAATGTATTAGAAGAAATAATACTGTTAAAATGTCCTTACTACCAAAAGCCATCTATAGATCTGATGCAATCCTTATCAAAATTCCAATGGCATTTTTCACAGAAATACAAAAACAGTCCTAAAATTTGTATGGAACCACAAGACACCAAATAGCCAAAGCAATCATGAGAATGAAGAATAAAGCTGGAGGAATCACACATCCTAATTTCAAACTATATACTACAAAGCCATAATGATTAAAATATTATGGTATGGGAATAAAAATATACAAACAGACCAATGAAACATAATAAGCCAGAAATAACCTCCTGCATTTACAGTTACTTAGTATTTGCAGAAAGAATAGTCTCTTCAACAAATGGTGCTGGGAAAACTAGATAACCACATACAGAAAGATGAAATTGGCTCCTGCCTTACACCTTCACAAAAATGAACTTAAAATGGACTAAACATAAGACCTGATACCATAAAACTTCTAGAAGAAAACATAGGAGAAAAGCATCTTTACATTGGTCTTGGCAATGATTTTTTAGGTATGATGCCAAAAGCACAAACATCAACAAATGGTATTACATCAAACTAAAAAGTTTCTGCACAAAAGAAGATACAATTTAAAAAAATGAAAAGGCTACGTATGGAATAGGAGAAAATATTTACAAACTGCATCTGATAAGAGGTTAATATCTAAAATATGTAAAGAACTCATACAATTCAATAATCAAAAGACAATTCAATTAACAAATGAGCAGAGGAATTGAATATATATTATTTCCAAAGAAGACATACAAACGGTCAATGGATACATGAAAAGATATCCAAAGTCATTAATCAACAGGGAAATACAAATCAAAACCACAATACAATACCACTTCATACCTGTAAGGATGGCTATTATTGGGACGTCTGGGTGGCTCAGTTGGTTAAGCGACTGACTCTTGATTTTGGCTCTGGTCTTGATTTCGTGGTTCGTGGGTTTGAGCCCTGCATCAGACTCATGAGGACAGTGCAGAGCCTGCTTGGGATTCATTCTCTCTCTCTCTCTCTCTCTCTCTCTCTCTGCCCTTCCTCTGCACACACACACCCCTTCTCTCTCTCAAAATAAATAAACTTAAAAGAATGGCTATTATCTAAAAGACACATGGTAACAAGTGTTGGCACGAGAATGTGGAGAAATGGAAACCCTTGTACACTGTTGGATGGAAGGCAAATTGGTTCTGCCACTATAGAAAACACTATGGGGGGGCCCTAAAAAACTTGAAATAGGACTATCATATGATCAACCCGGCAATTCCACTATTGGGAATACAAAGAAATGAAAAGAGGATATCAAAGAGATATATGTACCCTCATGTTTATTGAAGCATTATTCACAGAAGCCAATATGGAAACACTAAGCGTCTGTCACCAGGTGAATGGGTAAAGAAGATGTGATACACACACACACACACACACACACACAGGAATATCATTCAGCTATGAGAACAAAGGAAATCCTGCCATTTGTAACAACAGAGATAGAACTTGAAGGCATTATGTTAAGTGAGACAGAGAAAGACAAATACTGTATTATATCACCTCTATGTGAAAAAAGCCAAATACCAAAAAGTAGAGTAAAATAGTGGTTACCAGGGGTTGGGGGATAAAGGAATTAAGGAGATGTTGTTTAAAGGCACAAACTTGCAACCAGGAGATAAATAAGTTCTGGAGATCTAATGCACAGTACAGTGATTATAGACAATAATACTGTATTATCTAAGACTATTAATCGTTCCTACCACAAAAAGGAAATGATAATTACATGATGTGATAGAGGTGTTATGTAATACTTTGCTGGTAATCGTATTGCAATAAAAATGTATCAAATCAATATGTTGTACACTTCAAACTTACACAATGTTACATGTCAATTACATCTCAATAGAAATACATTTTTTAAATATATGGCATAAGCTAGATAAAGTTTAGCATTATCAAGTCAAGCATCACACTTTAAAAATAATTTGAACATGGCACAGATGAATTCGTAGTAATCGACTAGTGTGATGTGAGTACATAAGAAATACCACAACTTGTGTGGATAGAAGATACTAAAATGCAAGAGCCATTAGGTATTGGCGCATCACTGAGTTTCCACAGAGAAGTGAATAGCCTAAAAGGCACTATGATTGACTTAAAGATGAAAGTTATTAGTCATCAAGGCCAAAGATGAGTTACCATGTTTTTTAAAAATTGAATTTACTTATTAATTTCTTGCTTTTCTGATTATAAAAGTATACCATACTTGGTACAGAATATTTTGAAAACATAAAAAGTATAGAGAAGGCAAAAAAGTCACCCAAAATAATGCTCATATTTTTGGCATGTTCCCTATTAGTTTTCTCTGCAAATCTGTCTATAGTTGAGATCATGTTTCATATAAAATTTGTTTAGGATACTACAACATGAATGTTTCTCTATATTATGAAAATTCTTTATTTCAACATAGTATTCACTCATATTTATTAAGCCATTTAACACCTGCTGGAAATTTAGGTTTCCTTTATTGTGTGCTTCTAATTGTGTTCTGTTTTTTAGGTTCCACATATAAGTGAAATCATATGCTGTTTTTCTTTCTCTGTCTGGTTTATTTCACTTGGTACAATATCCCTACCTCCATCCATGTTGTCATGAATGGCAAGATTTCACTTTTTCCTATGGGTAAGTAATATTGCATTTTATATGTGTGCATGTGTGTGTGTGTGTGTGTGTGTGTGTATCACATATTTATCCATTCCTCTGTAGATGGACACTTAGGTTGTTTCCATATCCTGGCTATTGTAAATAATGCTGCAATAAACATAGGGGTATATATATATCTTTTAAAACTCAATCTGTGTCTTTTGGCAGGAGAAACTTAAATTAGGCCATGTGTATTTATCATTATAATATGTTTGATCCTATTCCTGCTATCCTATTTAATGCCTTCTTGCTGTCTCCAAAAATAAGAGCTGAAATTAAGGCAGTAGCAGTGGGAAGGAAAAGGAGGAGTCAAATAGAAAGGTAGTGATGATGATGATGATGATGATGATGATGATGATGATGATATGTGGGATGCAGGAGAGTGAAGGGGTTCAGGATTGACAGATGGTCTCTGATATCAAGTTGTGTCAACTGGTGTATAGAAGGGGCAAGGCCTCTTTTTATTTTTGTAATGGTAGAGAAGATGAATTTAGTTTAAGATATGTTCTCAGAGGTCTCTGTGGTATATATAATTAGAGCTATGTGACAAAAGCAGTTGGATATATAAATCTGGATATTATGAAAGAAATCTTCACCTACATGTCCATAGTTCTATGGGAGAATCTGAACTTTGCCTGTGTTTTAAAAGAACAATTTGGGGGCACTTGGATAGCTTAGTCAGTTAAGCATCCGACTCTTGGTTTCAGCTCAGGTCACCATCTCATGTTTTGTGAGTTCAAAACCTGCATTGGGCTCTGTGCTCACAGAGTAGAGTCTGCTTGGGATTCTCTCTCTCCCTCTCTGTCTGCCCCTTCCCCGATTGTGTTCTTTCTCTCTTTCAAACTAAATAAACTTTAAAAAAAAAAAGAACAACTTGATGATAGTCCAAATTCATGTTAAGCCTTTATCTATGGCAAAGGTGTACTTGGTATAAATAAAGCAAGGAAAATTACCTTTGCCATTCCAACTGAACTGGCATTCAATTCTGAGATTCCTTGGTTGGTCTTGTCTCCACGTTCCCATATCCCAAAGTCCTAGCATAAAATAACCAACATACCATTAGCAAGTCATTACTACTAAATGTTTACTAGACACATAACCCTTGAATAAAAGGCTAATAGTAGCTAATTTGCCATACATGTGTGTACCCACAATGCTTATTAAGGAGATATCAATGAGTTGGGCTGCTTCCTAGCTATTTTCCCAGTAGCTTTAAATTCTATTGGGACCTCCAAGATGTTGGAAGACTCCTCAACAGTTGATCAAGTCAAGAACTATAACTCAGTTCATGTAGAAAAGTGCTTCTCAAAATTTTTCATCAAAGCAGATACCCAGGGGTTCTGGATGATGGAGCTTAAACAGCAGTCCAGTGTTCTATCTTATATATATATTCTAATTTTACTCTCTATTGGCACTGACAATGTATCATGCACTAACCTATGCACTTTACACTGCTACCTTCCTTATTACATTTATCTATATTTTATAGATGATGAAACTGAAGTGCAAAGAGAGGTTAAGTGACTCACTCACCCAAGGTCACACAGCTAATAAGTGATAGAGCTAGGATTAGAGTCCAAGTACTCTCAGTCCAAAGTGTAAATTCTTAACTGTAGCTTTATGTAGCCCTTTGATGATGTAATAACATTTAAAATTACTTTTTAAAAACTTTTTTATTGGGGCGCCTGGGTGGCTTAGTCGGTTAAGTGTCCGACTTTCGCTTAGGTCATGATCTCGCGGTTCGTGGGTTCGAGCCCCGCATCGGGCTCTGAGCTGACTGCCAGCTCAGAGCCTGAAGCCTGTTTCAATCTGTGACTCCCTCTCTCTCTGACCCTCCCCTGCTCATGCTGTCTCTGTCTCTCTCTCCTAGAAATAAATAAAACATTAAAAAAATGTTTAAAAAAAATAAAAAAATAAAAACTTTTTTATTTAAAAGAACTTCAGAGTTACAGAGAAGTTACAAAAACAGTACATTGAGTTCCCATAGACCTTTCACTCAACTTCCCCTAATGTTAACACCTGACATAACCATAGTACAATTGTCAAAGCTAAGAAATTAACATTAGTACAATGCTAGTAACCAACTTATGGACTTTCTTAGGTTTCCATCAGTTTTTCCACTAATAGCCTTTTTATGTTCCAAGATCCAGTCCAGAATACTATGCTGTATTTGTCATCCCTCCTTGGTCTCTTCTAATCAGTTAAAGTTTTTCAAGTCTTGTCTTTCATGACCTTGACACTTTCTGAAGATCAGTGGTCAGACATTTTTATAGATTTCCCTCAATTTAGGTTCACCTGATGCCTTCTCTTGATTATATTAAGACTATGCATTTCTGTCAAGAATACTACAGATGCAGGGCGCCTGGGTGGCTGAGTCAGTTAAGTGTCTGACTTCGGCTCAGGTCATAATATCATGGTTCGTGGGTTCAAGCCCCGCATCAGGCTTTGTGCTGACAGCTAGCTCAGAGCCTGGAGCCTGTTTCAGATTCTGTGCCTCTCTCTCTCTGACCCTCCCCTGCTCACAGTGTCTCTCTCTCTCTCAGAAATAAATAAAACATTAAAAAATTTTTTTAAAAATCTGAAAAAAAAAAGAATACTACAGATGCTATGCTGTGTCCTTCTCACTGCATCACATCAGAGAGTACACGGTGTTGCTATGACTTATTGTGGTGATGTTAACCTTCATCATATGGTGTCTGCAGGGTTTCTCCATGCTACTGCTTTGTTAATATTCTCTCCCTTGTGATTAATTACTATCTTGAAAAATATACTTTATAACTCTGCAAATATCCTGTATCTCCTCAAATATCTACCTGCTAATTTAGCATCCATTAGTGAATCTTGTTTGTAACAATTATTACAGTGGTATTTCAATGGTGATATTTTAGTTCCTTAATTAACTCTACAGTCATTAATTGCAATTCTCCTCTAAGGAAGAGCTGTTCTTTCTCTCTCATTTATTTCTATTAGTATGAATTCATAAATATTTAGGTTATTCTCTGGATTATAACAAAATATTATCATTATTTGTTTTGTTGCTCAAATTGTTCCAGCTTTACCCACTGGGAGTTCTTCTGGGTTGGCTCCTATGCCCTTTTGACATGCCCCATTCTTTTTGAACACTTCCTCACTTTCTGTCACTACAAGATACTGCAGTCATCCTGTGATTTCCTCAGCTCACCCCTTCAATCAACCACTTCTACAAGGAATCCTACTTTCTCTTATTACAAGATGAGCAGTTAATCCAAGACCGAGGGACAGGTACTCATTGTCACTGTGGTGCCATTGCTTCTACACTCTCTCAATAAACAGAATTTGGAAATACTCATGTGTAAACATGCATGTGTGCATGCAAACACACACACCCCTATACCTGTGTCTATATATACCTTAAATGACTTTTACATCAAATCTCTTAGTTAAAGTGAAGCTTCTGTAAGGTGAGCCATATTTATCCATGGCTAGCTTCACTTGTCCCCAAACCCCACTCTACCCTAATTTGTGCAGCAAAGATTAGACTATGAGAAGGCACACATATTGTTAATTCTGCTGTAATCTCTGGCTGCAATGGAGAGTCCAGAGAACTTTGACTTGTATCCTGGACCATAGCATGCCTATGGTATCAGAAGGCAAAGGGACCAGTCAACAAATAATGTAGCTTGCATCAAATATGTTTATGGTAAACTTCTCCATCTGGCAAATATGGAGTTACAGGTCACAGATTTACCCTCCCACCTAAAACAGCTAAAAATAATCTAAACAAATTAAACGTTTTAGATGACTAAAAATACCTGGACTACTTATGACAACCAGCTTCAATACAATGAACATTATGGAGTGAAGAACAGTGATCCCTGAAACAGGAGATGTTAAATATATCATGATTTAGTATAAACATATGTCCTGTGGTAGTTGTAAGAAAAAGGAACTATTTTTTGTATAGTAGATACAGAAGCAATGTCTACAGATAATATTAAACATATGGCCAAATTTTATTTCTAAGTAGCTAGCTGACTCATTATACTCCCTAGCCATCTTGCTCCTGTTTTTTAGACCAAAGGTCATTAAAATAAGACCACAACCTAGTTCCAGGTTCCCAAATACATAACACAGGATATTACAGAGTTTGAAAAGAATGGATGCATAGCATCTTGACCCTCTTGTTTCTATACTTCCTTGGAAAGGAGGCAAACAGAGGATGACAGAGCTTAGTAAACAAAAAGGCTGAAGGCGATTTCTGCCAGAAGCCTTATAGATTGGTTCACTATGAGGTACAGCATTAAGAGAAAGAGCAGGTTGTCTAGTATTTTTAAAAACATCATATGGTTAGGGGCATCTGAGTGGCTCAGTTGGCTAAGCATCTGACTGTTGGTTTTGGCTCAGGTAATGATCTCATGGTTTGTGAGTTCGAGCCTGGTATCAAGCTCTGTGCTGACAGCTTGGAGCCTGCTTAGGATTCTCTCTCTCTCCCTTTTCCCTCTCTGCCCCTCCCCACATGTGATCTCTTTCACTCTCTCTTTCTCTCTTCAAAAGCAAATAAAGTTAATAAAAAATTTTAAAAATAAAACCATCATATGTTTAAAATTAATTCTAAAATGAGTACTTACAGCAGTTTTATATGCAGCTTCAATGTAAAATACAAGATTCTGTATGAAATTGACCTCATCTAGGCTGTGGATGATATGAAGTCCTGAAGGAAAAGAGAGTAAGGATATAGAGCTGGTCAATTATCACTATAGGCTTTCAGGCTGCCAGAGTAACTGACTGATCCCATTACTCTCAAGTAATCCTATTCCTGCTTTTGGTACAGTGAGAGGCACTTTGATTCCTTAACCACAAAAACAACACCACAAATCAGGCCTAGGCTAGTCTTCAACTAAATGAGATACCAGTGTATTATAACATGGAAGAATTTTAACCATTATTTGTAGGTTTGGATAGAAAGTCTCAGATTCCTAATTCTATAGGTAATTAATTTATAATGTGATTTAAGGTATCTGGAAAAAGACAAATGTTTCAAAAAAGGGTTGGAGGGAGTCTAAATACTAAGCAAGAAGTAGACAAAGGTTATGATCTCAAGGAATCCTTAGAACTATATTTTTAGAGTAAAAAATGATAATTATTCTAAATGTAAATGATACAAAGATAGTTATAGCTTACAAGTGGAGGGTTTTGCATGAATTATCCATTTAATTTTCACATCAACCCTAAGAAGTGGATACTTTTATTTTCTCCATGAGGCTTAGAGAGATTAACCATTTGCCTCAGACCATAATAAATAGTGGACCCAGGACCCACATATCATCTTCAAAGACTGAGTTCTTAACGAAGATGCTATGCTGCTTCCCAATATGTACAGTATGATCCATTTTTCTTGAAAAACTAACTCCTCTCCCCTCTCCTGCTCCCCCAACTCCCTGTAAAGAAATACCAACAGGCATACAGAAAAAGTCTTTCTCCCACCCAGAATCACATAATTTACACCTGTCAAATCTCCTCTCTGGAAGAAACCAGTCCTAGCAGTTGCCTCTGTAGCCTTTCAGAGAAATGTTACATATACATAAAAATTATCAGAGAGCAGTATGCTATACTGTAAACTACTTTTTCATATATATGTTGGAGATAATTTTAAGTATATCTGTCTTATTTTTCTTAATGGCTAAACAACATTCCACTAAATGGCTATTCATATAACCAGTTCCCTACTGAAAACATTTAGGTTGCACTATAACCAATACTGTAATGAATATATATATATCTTTATGCACATGTACCAGTATGTCAAGGTAAATTCTTTTCTTTCCCAAGGTAAATTCTTAGAAGGATTGCTCACAGATTTATGCATATCATTTTTTCCCAACATTGTATTATGAACATTTTCAAACAAACAAAAAAAAGGACAGAATTTTACAATGGACATCTATAGGCACATCATCTAGATAGATTCATGCATTAACATTTTACTGTATTTTCCTAACATATATGTATCCAACCATCCATCAATCCATCATTTTTGATACATTTCAAAATAAGTTGCAGGGCGCCTGGGTGGCTTAGTTGCTTAAGCATCCGACTTCAGCTCAGGTCATGATCTCACAGTTTGTGAGTTCGAGCCCCGTGTCGGGCTCTGTGCTGACAGTGCGGAACCTGGAGCCCACTTTGAGTTCTGTGTCTCCCTCTCTCTTTGCCCCTTCCCTCCTCACACTCTGCCTCTCTCTCTCTCTCAAAAATAAATAAACATTAAAAAAGTAAGTTGCAAATATCAGTACACTTCCCCCTGCTCACCATGTGCATTTTAAATGTTGATAATCATCACCAAGTTATTCTGCAAAGAAGTTCCACAGTTTACCTACCAATCAGCACTGCCTGCCTGTTCCCCATACCCTTGTCAACACAGGCTTTAATAAAAGTTTTTGATCTTTGCCACTGTAATGGATGAGAAATAAAATCTCCTTGTAATTTAATTTGCAGTTCTTTTATTGTGGGTAAGATTTTGAGTCTTTTTATATGTTTATAAGCCATCTGCATTTCTTTTCCTATGAACTGCTTGGTGGAGTCCTTCACCAATTTCTATTCAATTGCTGGTTATTCTGTTACTGATGTATCAATGAATGTTAAGGAAATTATCCTTTTACTCATCATATGTGTTGCAAGTATTTTTCCTAGTTTGAACTCTGACTTTGTTTACAGCATAGTTTTCTTCTCATAAACTTTTATGAAGAAGCTTTATTCCATGAATGTTTCTGGTACTTCTACAATTTCAATTTTTGCATTTAAATCTTTGAGCTATGGACAGATGTTTTGAACGAGAACTCTGTAGCTTTAAGAACCCCAAAGGACTATATGATCCATATCCTCAGACTGCAAATTCTTCCTGATGCATGGTCTGTCAAAACTAGCAACTGCAGCACTGGGCAGCAGTGGCAGCCAGGTCTTTCTTGTAGAAACAAATGACTTCAACCTCTTGGACAGAGAGGAAAAAAGAGAAGAGATGGTAATATTGGACATTAGCTTCACAGCCTTATCTTGTCTCCTTGCTTATGCAGACACTGAGAGTAGGTAGGGGGTATGAAACTGCTTTTGTCCATCTCTCAGACTTGTGACACAGCTAACGAATAGAATAGAACTGTCCCATTTCTTTTTTTTTTTTTTTTTTACAAATAGTTTATTGTCAAATTAGTTTCCACATAACACTCAGTGCTCATCCCCACAAGTGTCCTCCTCCATGCCCATCCCTCCTCTCCCCCAGAACTGCCCCATTTCTATCACCTGTCCCTTTGCTCATGCTATTAAATGGTCTTCTCCATATCTTGAAATCTTAACTGCTCTTTCAAGGCCCAGCTCAAATTCTATCTCTTCTGTGATGCTGCCATTGAGTCCTCTCTTCTGTGTTTCAAAGAATTTTATTTTCCTTGCTCTTATGAACTTACTTTTTACTCTGCACTATAAATAAATCTGTACCTAAATTTGAAGGAGCCATTTCTTATTTATATTTACAGTCTTTAAAATATCTCACATAGCATTGTACATGGTATTACATAATATTAAACAGTAGGCAATAATGCAATAATTATTTATTGAATGATCTTAACCCTGTTAACCACAGGAGAGGGACCTGTCTTTTGAGGCAACATCATACATTTCAGGACCTCTGCATCCTGTCCCCTGTAGAGCTGAAACACTGCTTGTAGAACAGAGGGTACACACAGATGCAATAAGGTAGGGCTGGGTAAGGCCAAAGAAGGCAGTGCTATTTAAAATACACTAAACTGGTGCCTGGGTGGCTCAGTTGGTTAAGCATCTGACTTCTGCTCAGGTCATGATCTCACTGCATTGGGCTCTACACTGACAGCTTGGAGCCTGGAGTCTGCTTTGGATTCTGTGTCTCCTTCTCTCTCTGCCCTTCTCCCACTTACACTCTATCTCTCTCAAAAATAAATAATAAACATTTTTAAAAATTAAAAAATTAGAACAAGAATATTCTGGGACAGGGGCTCCTGGGTGGCTTAGTTGGTTAAGCGTCCGACTTTCGCTTAGGTCATGATCTCGCAGTTCGTGGGTTCGAGCCCCACGTTGGGCTCTGTGCTGACTGCCAGCTCAGAGCCTGGAGCCCATTTCGGAGTCTGTATCTCCCTCTCTCTCTGACCCTCCCCTGCTCACGCTGTCTCTCTCTCCTAGAAATAAATAAAAATATTTAAAAAAAAAAGAATATTCTGGGACAATTCTCACCCTGAATGCCCTTAGTACTCAGGAGCTCTATACCCAGATAGGAAGATAAAGAAATTGGAATATCAACAATGTGGTATTCTGAGTACCTTTACTTAGTCAGGAAGATCTGGGAAAGGTCCTGTTTAATTTACAAATGGACTGTAATCATATTCATTGTCCTCCCCAAGTTAGGAGAAATAAAAGGGAATTATGTTGGTTATTACATTTTCCTTTTTCAGGTGAAACATCTAATGCTAATAACAAAACCATCTGAAAAGGGTATATTATTCAATAATAAAAATAAATACTTGAATTCTGATTCCTAAATTAATTCCCTTAAGATAATTTAGATGTCTTAAGATAGATGCCTTGTTTATCATATTTACATAGAGTAATATAAAGTAAGTGGTTCAATTTATGTTAATATTTGATTGTAGGCTGTTCAGTGAAGAACACTAGAAGCAATAAACTGTAGCCCTTCTTTCCCATCTCATGGTATCTGAGGATTGATAAAAGATAAAAATACCCATCTAAAGAAAATCTACCCCAGATTTCCTAGTTCTCAATTAAAAAAATTAATTTGTACCCCAGACTTGTTTTTCAATGGAAAAGCATACTAACTAGACCTCAAAGAGTTGTTTCTCTGTATAAAATTCGCAAAATAGTATTTTCCCACTGTGTATCTTTGAGCAATGTGAACAGCTATGTTATTTTCTGGTCAACAACACCTTTGGAGAAGCCACATGCGCCAGAGCCAGTGCTCCACCAGCAGCAGCTCCCGGTAATTCTGTCCTGGTACTAACCTGAGGCAGTCATTTGTGCTAAGAAGAGCAGGTACACGGAGGTAGCATCCAACTGCAGGTGTCCCCACTGGTCATCACCCACTACGGTGCCACAGGTTTTGGTATTGTACTTGGCATGGAGGCTATCCCTGGTACTCTGACTATACTTGAAGGATTCTACTTTATCCACCTGAAGAAAACAAGAACAGTGAAAGAAGGCTATGCAGGAAAGTCATTCCATATGCCACACTTCTGTAGTACTCTCACATATATCAGTGCATTTGGTTTTCAGGCAATTGTGGATATTTAAAATATGCAGTAACCTCTTTTTCCTGACAGTGCCACAACTAGAAAAGTCTGCTGATTCTGTTTTTCTTTTAAGTTAAACAATTAAATTATAAAATAATACCACTTAAAACCAGCTATTTCCTGCTCATTACCTCTCTTTTAGTTTTTAGATGGCTGTTTCGTCACATTGTAGACATAAACTGAGATGCCAGTGGTTGAGTGAAAACAGTCTAATGAGAGATAATTGAGTTGTAAAAAAGATGCATTTGTTCCTGAAACAGAGGTAGGAGTTTTGAGGGAAATTTGGACAAGGGGATATATTTTGAAGGAGTAATGAAAAGAGTGGGAGATAGATACATGGAGTGACAGAGTAAACACATGAAAGAAAGCTGAAACCAGAGGTTAGAAAGGAAACACCTTGTAAGGGACAACTGGACAACTTAGTTCCTGAAACACAGATTTGATTATATGGGCATCTGATATATGACAATAAAGATTATACCTTTAAATATGGTTCATGAAGTTAGTGTCTTTAAACCTATTTGGTAAGGTAGAAAATACAAATATCTAAAATAACAAAAAAAAAAGTAGCAAAGAAGGGGAAAAGAGAAATGATGGCTATGAGACACCCCAATGGAGAGAGCATGGATAAAGAAGTTCAGAAGTCTGGAACCGATTTATTTTTATTTCCACTTTAGACTTGTGTGCTGGTAGATAGTCACTATATTAATCTGGACCTTGCTTGCTTCTTCTAATAAAATGTAATCTTGGTCTTAAGAAAATCAGTTTATCCCTTGGGTAAATTCCTAGCAGTGCTATTACTGGGTCATAGGGGAGTTCTATTGTTATTTTCCTGAGGAATCTCCACACTGTTTTCCAGAGGGGCTGTACCAGTTTACATTCCCACCAACAGTGTAGGAGGGTGCCCATTTCTCCACATCCTCGCCAGCATCTAGAGTTCTCGGATTTGCTCATTTTAGCCACTCTGACTGGCGTCAGGTGGTATCTCAGTGTGGTTTTGATTTGTATTTCCCTGATGAGGAGTGTGGTTTATCTATACCATGGAATACTACATGGCAATGAGAAACAATGAAATGTGGCCATGTGTAGCAACATGGATGGACCCTGAGGGTGTTATGCTGAGCGAAATAAGTCAGGCAGAGAAGGACAAATATCATATGTTTGCACGTATAGGAGGATTAGGAGGAACTTAACTGAGGAACAAGGGGAAGAAGAAGGGGGGAAATGGTGGGGGAAAGGGAGAGAGGCAAACCATGAGAGACTCTTGAATGCTGACAATAACTGAGGACTGATGGATGTGGGGTGAGGGGAGATGGGCATGGAGGAGGGCACTTGTGGGGATGAGCACTGGGTGTTATGTGGAAACTAATCTGACAATAAACTATTTGTAAAAAAATAAATAAATAAAAATAAAATGCTATATGCTAAAAAAAATCAATTTAGATTCAATGTGTGCAACGTGTGTAAATATCTCCTAGGTAGGATAAAAGTAAAACACTATTTTTGTAAAGTATTTTTGATTAAAAACATTCATAAATCCAAAAGAAAAACCACACACTGCTAAGAAATATTAGCAGTATATGTGACAAAATATTAATTTCCATAATGTACAGGAACTCCTCAAATAGTCAAGAAAGAAATAGCTGAAAAACAGGCAAAGGATCTAATAGGCAATTAAAAGAGAAAATGCAAATTTCCAATTAATACTGGGAAGGATGCCCAGCTTCCATGGAGGAGGGCACTTGTGGGGATGAGCACTGGGTGTTATATGGAAACCAACTTGACTATAAACTATTTAAAAAAAAAAAGGATGCCCAGCTTCATTCAAGGTCAGGAAAATGCAAATTAGTGCAAGGAGATATAAATCCTAGGAACTTATCTCCAATCCTAAAATCTACAATACTGTCAAGAGGTTTTTCCTCTAACTTTTGTACCAAAATTCATTTGGTAGCAACACCTGACTGAGATTGACATGGGGGCTATTTGTAGTTTTTATTTGTTCCACTCAGTATGGAAATGCTTGCTACAGAGAAATTAACATTTTTGATAATCCAATACTGTTCTGGACCTTCTGAGAGCATAACATAATATATAGCACATGCACTGGACTGAAAAATCTGAAAACGTCTGAATTCTAAAATTTATCTGGAACCAAGGGTTTCAAATGAGGGCTTGGAGGCCTGTGTCCTCTTTACTCAATGTCCAGAATTGCATGTACAGCAGTGATGAAGTATAGTAAAGAGCCATTTGTAGAGGGGAGAAACAGACTGAAATGAAACATGCTAGTGGTAACTGGGTGGTGAGACCACAGGTGACAGTTCACTCCTCGAACTACAAATTTTCTAAACTTAGTGTCCGCTTTTGGGGAAGTTGAAATAATATACAATGCAAATATTCCCTAAAGGGTAGAGACAGTATTACAATGTGCTTCTATTCCTGAGGGAGCTGGTACCGATGCCATACCTGTCGGATCATGCACTGCAGCAGTCCCCTCATCAGCTTCACTACACTCTGCAGAAATAAATGGAAACAAGACTGTTATAAACATCCCTAGATGCAGGAACACTTACTCAGCAATTGCAGTTGGTACATGACCTTTTGAAAACGAGTAACCCTATCCTGGGCTCCTATTTACATGGCATTTACTTTATAGGTACACAGAAGAGCTAAATTGCAGCTAAAAGTGGAATCAAAAGCTGCAGTTGCTGCCTCCCTCAAGTAAAAAAAAAGTATCCCAGCTCCAACAGGCTTATGTAAAACCAAGCCAACCATCCTATTAGAGGACATTCCACCCAGAGAAAAGAGGCAAGTCAGCTCTAAACTCCTAAAGCTATGAGGGTATTCTAAAATAGTTCCTAGGGCCTAGAAAAGCCAACAGCATCACTTTTATTTTTTCTAAAGTAGCCCCGACTTACCTTCAGGAGTTCACAGAAATATTTATCTGTACATTTTCCCTAAAGAGTAAATGAATTTCAACTCAGAATAAGTAGAAAGGGGATCTGTTAGTGTAACTCAACCTCATTTACATGAAAGAAAAAAAAAGCCAGTCTTCTTAAGTCTCCAGTCATCACTCTTTCTCTTACTAGGGCTTGGCAGTTTCTTTTTTTTTAATGTTTCTTTATTTTTGAGAGAGAGTTAGATAGTGAGCAGGGGAGAGGCAAAGAGAGAGAGGGAGACAGAACTACAAGCAGGCTCCATGCTCTCAGCACGGAGCGCAATGTGGGGCTTGAACTCATGAACTGTGAGATCTTGGTCTGAGCTGGAATCAAGAGTCAGATGCTTAACTGACTGAGCCACCCAGGGTACTCCTAGGGTTGCAGTTTCTAAATTAATTAGCTTTCCAATCATAACATTCCAAAATTCTGATCACAATCTATATATACTGTACTGGTTAGTATGATATAATATAGTAATAATAATTATATTTTATTATAATAATATACTATACTATATACTATTATATATATACTATACTATATTAGTTATACTACATGACACTAGTAGAGCCCATCGACAGTAGCATGGGTAGGCAATGTTTTAGAAAACATAGCGTCAAACAGCTTCTCCATTTCTTTTTTCATTTTTATTTTTTATTTTTTTAATTTAAATTCAAGTTAGTTAACATACCTAACCAAAGCGGTAAAAGATCTGTACACTGAAAACTATAGAAAGCTTATGAAAGACATTGAAGATGACACAAAATAAAATGGAAAAACAGTCCATTCTCATGGATTGGAAGAACAAATATTGTTAAAATGTCTATGCTACCCAAAGCAATCTACAGATTTAATGTAATCCCTATCAAAATACCACCAGCATTCTTCACAGAGCTAGAACAAACAATCCTAAAATGTGTATGGAACCAGAAAAGATCCTGAATAGCCAAAGTCATGTTGAAAAAGAAAACCAAAGCTGTACTCATCAAGGCAGTATGGTATTGGCACAAAAATAGATACACAGATCAATGGAATAGATTAGAGAACCCAGAAATGGACCCACAAATACATGGCTTCTCCATTTCTTTAAGCTTTCTGTTTCACAGTCCAAAAGAAATATAACTAGGTTACTCCAGGGAATGCTAGCACAGAGGTGGCTTCAGGACATCTCTGAAAATTAATCTACTTAGAAGCCACAGCATTCTGTTATTCTTTCAAAACACTGAAGTGGGACTATGAGCAATAGGCATGGTATGGATAAGTACCTGTTAAGTTATGCTCCAACTCTTTATGCAGTCTTTTATTGAGAAAGAGTAAAAAGTATTATCCTTGGGAGAGTTCCCTTTGTTAACTAATTGCTGTCTATAAATGGTACCCTCCCCTTACAGATCAAGGTAAGAAATTAAAAGGGTGCCTGGGTGGCTCAGTTGGTTAAGTGTCCAACTTCAGCTCAGGTCATGATCTTGCGGTTTGTAAGTTCGAGCCCTGTGTTGGGCTCTGTGTTGACAGCTCAGAACCTGGAGCCTCCTTCAGATTCTGTGTCTCCCTCTCTCTGCCACTCCCATGCTCATGCTCTGTCTCTCAATTATAAATAAAAACATTTAAAAATTAAAAAATTATATATACATATATATGTGCATGTGTACAATCAGGCAGTATATGATCTCATCACCTTTTATTTTTTAAAAATTTACTTCTTTTTTAATGTTTATTTATTCATTTTGAGAGCAGGGGAGGGGCAGAGAGAGAGAATCCCAACCAGGCTTCACGCCCAGCAGAGCCTGATGAGAGGCTCAATCTCATGACTATGAAATCATGACCTGAGCTGAAATACAGTCAGATGCTTAACTGACTGAGCCACTCGGGTGCCCCAGATCTCCTCATCTTTTAAAGCATGAAGCATTTATTATGAACTAATAAAACTGGCTTCTTACCCCTATAAGAAAATCTCTATCATTACTTTGACCCTAATGAAAGAGACCATCCTTTTAATATACCCTGTTACAGAAAGCATCTGAACTATCTTCTACATGTCACCACATCCTCACAGGTTTCTATCACAGTCTTTCAACTTTCTTGACCATCAAGCCTTGCTACCGCTGTCTACATTTTCTTTAATTTAAACAGCAAACCTGGGAATCATGGATCCCGTGGAGAATTCCTGATTCCACTTGGGTCTTCCTGGAACGGTCATTGACTGTCATTTCTGTCCTCAAATTCCAACTTCCAAGCCAGGATACAATTAATAGAAAATATGGGGAGGTAGGAATGAGGGGAGGTATTTGTACTTTGTGTTCCTCTAAACTGGCCATTTTCGGTTTCAGTGATGTAGTTAGCATTAATTAGACATGTTTATTCACACACTAGAGCTTCTAACCTCATCAAATGACACCCTCTTCTTACCTACTCTTTTTGAGGACATGGATCTATATACAGTAAAACTGTGGATTTTGAGTTCTGTGAGTGTTCCACAAGATGAACAATGATCCCTAACAAATCTCATCTTGATAAACCAGTGATGTCTTGCAATACAAGTAGTATGTGACACCAAATGTCACGTAATCACAACTGAGCCAATGGTTCTCTCTCTTTCTCACTCTTGCTCTCACTCTCGCTCTCACTCTTGCTCTCCTCCTCCCTCTCCTTCTCCCTCTTCCTCTCCCTCTCACTCTGGGATTGTGGGTGATCATCAATGCAATGTCACATTTCTGTGAAATCCTCAAAAGGAGGCAAAATCAAGTGTCATTAGATAGGTTCCTTGTTGAAGTTGCACAAAACGAAAAAGATTCCATTGAGCCAATAGATAGCAGTGATTCCATTAGTGATAGTGAAAGTCATCCTATCCATATCCATAACAACCCTCCTCTCTCGTCTCCCTCATACCAGCCACGAAGGTTTTCAAAGGTAAGTGCAGGTTAATTTATTTTTTCTTTATATTTTATATTTTCTTTATTATTTTGTATGATATTACAGTATTATAATCATATTTATATGAATATTTTTTGGGTTGTAGAATGAATCATCTGAGTTTTCATTATTTTTTATGGGGAAATTTGCTTTAATATACAAGTGCTTTGGATTAAAAGCATGTTTCTGGAACAAGTTATTCTTGCAAACCAAGGTTTTACTGTATTTGTAAATTGACTAAATAAGAATATATAACTATGTGCAACTATTTCTATGTAAGTATTAATCTCTCTCTCTTCAGGTATATGTACAATCAGATGTTTGTTGGGCATGTAAAGTATGCAAAACACTCTATCAGGCTTTGTGGAACATAAGGGAGACAGAACACATACATTAAAAAAAAAAAAAACCTAAGCTACAAACATAGTCTATCTAACAACTACTAGTTATCCCTTAAAATCTAAATTCTCTGTGAATCCTTCCTTGCTTTGTTCAAGATAAAGACAGACATTCCTGCCTCTGTGTCCCACAGAACTTTGTACTGTATCTCCTATAAATATAGTAGCTACAATATCTGTCCTAATGTATTATTTAACTATTTGTCTATATATCTGTATCCCTCATTAGACTATGAACTTCTTAAGAAAAAGGGACAGAGACCAGGTTTAGAAATAAATGTTTAAGTCAATGGACTGAGTAGGCTTTATTTTTAAAACTATATATTCCATGTTTGCAAGTAATTCCTAAATGGCTCATCAAAAAAATCATAGGTGTGTGCATGTGTGTGCACGCATGCATGCATTTTGAGAGAGGGAGGATGTAAAGAAGACAAAATATTAACAATATAGTGAATCTAGATAAAGAGTATATGCAAATATGCTCATTTTACTATTCTTATAACTTTTTATAAATTAAAAAATTTTTAAATAAGAAGTTGAGAGCTAAATATAAACATTTTGTCCTATTTTTTTTTATATCTAGTACAGGGCCTGGCACATGTCCATTACACAAAGTCTGCTAAATGAAAAACTGAACATGTTGAGTAAGTGATCTAGAAGTTTCAAGAAAGTAGACCTGAGAAGGAAGTGATCATTGTAAAACTGAATGGTTTTATGAGGACAGAAACCACAGAAAAAGTGAGACTGGTGCTGGGCCTTGAATGGAGAGTATCAGTTCAGATTGGAAGAAAACAGGCATCATGGGTGGAAGAAACAATTTGTCAATATATTTGGAGGTAAGAATGTCCATGGCTTCCATGGAGGAAAAATTCAAAAAGACTTAATCTGAAGTCATGAGATCCAGGTTGTATTCACTGCACCACCAAATTCCAGCTTCATCTCCAAGCTTCAATCCCTTCACTTATAAATGGGGAAGATAATACCTAATTCACAGGGTGTTGTGAGAATAACATACTAATAACTATGGGAAAATACATGGTACAATAAAAAGTATTTACACAATTGTCAGGTATTTTTATTAAGGGACTGTTTTTAGAGGAATACTGAAGACACCAATTTGATTAGAACTGGGAGTGGATAATGCAAAACACCAAAATGATACAATTTTGAAAAAGCAGGCTAGGACCAAGCCCTAGAGAGTCTTGTCTATCAATCAAAACATATGGATTTTACTTGTAGGGAAATGAGCCACAGAAACATTGCTGAGAATGCAAATGATATAATTAAAATGTGTTTTTCATAACAGTGTTGTGATGTTGTGATCAAGGTTTAGACTATGGTTGAGGCAGAAGGGAACAGAAAGGAAGAGACGGATTAAAAAAAAATTATACGAATCAACAGACTTTGGTCTGCATGTATCAAAAGGTAGAAGGGCAAGTCAGAAATCACCCTAATGGCAGCACTTTTCAAACACTGTTTTATAGAACACTAGTCCAAGAAATTCTGGAAAGGCTGTAAACCCCACCCTCACTTTACATTCCAAACGCACATTAGTACATCAAAGGCTCAGAGAAATAATGGAGTAAAGAGATCTATTGTTTAACACATACACATATCCAAGTTTAGTTGACCTAATGTTCCATGCAATACACTTTGGGAAATTCTCTAAATAATGTTGCTCAGGTGACTGGTAGAATGAGGACACCAATAAGAGAATAAGGGATGTCTGCAGAGTTGCTATTGTTTGGTAATCTCTTTTTTTTAAATTATTTATTTTGAGAGAGAGAGTGATCGGGGGAGAGGCAGAGAGAGAGGAGAGAGAGAACCCCAAGTAGGTTCCGCCTTGTCAGTGCAGAGCCCCATGCAGGGCTCGATCACACGGGACTCGTGAGATCATGACCTGAGCCTAAACCAAGAATCAGATGCTTAACTGACTGAGCCACCCAGGTGACCTGGTAATCTCTTCTGTTTGTTTTTGGTAGGGAACATGGAGCTTCAGACACCCTGAGTTTAAGAAGACATAGGATATGTAGGTACTACTGAGCAGAAGACAATGAAAATAAGGGTTTGAAACTGAAGTGAGACCAGAGCTAAAGATGAAGTTCTGGAAGTCATTCATATAAAGGTAATAGTTAAACTCATGCAAAAAGGTAAGAGACTACACAAAGAGAACAAAAACTGAGGAAGAAGCAGAACTGGAGGCATCCAAAGAGCTATCTCTATTTGTGTGCCTATTCATTTTTATGGGTGTGTGTCTTTATCCATGTGACTAAGAGGAAAGGGCATTTGTAAAAACATCTATGTGCATAATTATATTCTCACTCTAAGATAGAATAATCACCTAAACCCTTGTCTCCTAATTCTCTTTAGTTCTCTGACATTATTTCGCAGAGAGAAACCAATGTGAGAGTTGGAAGGAAGAGTAAAAATTATTAACAATCGGTTTAGGAAAATCCACACAGTAATGGAAAGTTGACAGTAGGTGGGAATTTCATATCTGGATTTACTGAATTTAATCTATACTCATTTACTGGCCGTAAATCAGTAGTTATTATCCCTAGTTGCACTTTAGAATCAGTTTTTTAAAACTGAGGGCTGCTGGAGGGGAGGTAGGTAGGGGGAAGGGCTAAATGGGTGATGGGCATTAAGGAGGGCATTTTTTGGGATGAGCACTGTGTGTCATATGTAAGAAATGAATCACTGGGTTCTACTCCTGAATCCAAGACTGCACTGTATGTTAACTAACTTGAATTTAAATAAATAAATAAATAAAAAGACTAAAAAAATTAATGCCCCAGGGCTCCACTTCCAGAGATTTATCTAAATTGTTCTAGGGTGGGGTCAAGTAAAGGTATTTCTTAAAAGCTTCCCAAATGATTCCAATGTACAGTCAGAGTAAATTAGGGACAAATGTAGCTCACCACCTGTTTTGTAAATACAGCTTATCTCTGGCTGCTTTTGTGCAACAACTTAAGTGCTGAGTAGTTGGGCAGAGATCATACATGATCCACAATGCCAAAAATATTTACTATCTGGCCCTTCACAGAGATGATTTTCTGACCCCTGGTCTGAATTAACTGAGTCAGGTTTGAGAAAAGTTAATGAGACCTAATAATAAAATCTGTTTTAATTCACAATGCAAGTTCACAGAAATTTTAGGATTCCCAGAGAAATGTTCCTTTTCTGAAGATGCTTCAATGTTATTAATGAGGTATTATGGAAAATATTTTGGGGTTCTGTTAAAAATTATTTAATGAAACATTAAAATTTTAAAGAAAACAACTCAGTGTTTCCTTAAATTTTCCCCCTTCTTCTGTTAAATTCTTTCTTCCCGGACTACAGAAGGAAAAATTTTAACTTTGTAGAATGATTAGTCAATAAGGAGACAACAGATTTCTTCTAACAGTTTTGAAAAAAAATGGTCAAATTGTACTAGGTATGGAATCTTGGATATCATTCCACTGAATTTAATATCTAGCAAAACAAACAAAATACTGAGCTCAAAACAGCCAAACATTATAGTAGGATGCAGAATTTCAGGGGTGGAGGGAGGAACAGAATTACAGGATTTTTTAAAATACTCCTCCATATTTTCCAAATTCTTACAATGGTTATGTATTATTTTTATAAGCCATAAAAATACTGATCTGTACTTCCTGAGTGAGAGCAAAAACTCCAACAATTTTTTTCTGATGGACTTAAGTCCCTCCCAATAAGTGGCTTGAAGGAATGCTTACTGTTGCAGAGGACAAAATGGTGAAACTTCCCTATTGCCAAGGACTGCAACCCTGCAACATGTTGATGCCGCTAAAAAATAGCCAAGTCTTGGGGCACCTGGGTGGCTCAGTTGGTTGAGCATCTGACTTCACCTCAGGTCATGATCTAGCGATTCCAGAGTTTAAGCCCCACATGGGGCTCACTGCTGCTGTCAGAGGAAAGCCTGCTTCAGATCCTCTGTCCCTCTCTCTCTCTGCCCCCCTCCCCCCCGCTTGTGCTCTCTCTCAAAAAAAAAAAAATAACCAAGTCTCAATATTCTGATTTACAGATGAAGACTAGAGTTCAGATTACCTAAGTCTGAGAGATACCATTTGAGCAGATGGCTAGTGTAGAATCTTCTCCACTAGTGGAAAATAATTCACATGTACCTTACAATTGACAGCAGAGTATCACAACATTAAGAGACCCATGTAGCCCAGAATATCACTTTCTTGGTTATTCAAGAGAACAGAGCACCCTCTGTCTAAACAGTTCTATAAAGGGTGCTACTTTACTGACAGGAAGGCCCTTAAAAGTTGGCTTAAAGGCATCTGCTGATTCTGACCTTATTTTGCTAAGGGAGAGGGACAGGCTCTGAAACAGTGCTCATAGGTATAAAATTCGACAAATAAAGTATTTACTTGTATCTAGTTGTGAAGGTCTCCTAATTTTTGTCAGTTACCCTCATACAGTTATCACCCATTGATGAGCACTGGGTGCTATATGTAAGTGATGAATCACTGAATTCTACTCCTGAAATCAATATTGCACTGTATGTTAACTAACCATAATTTAAATAACCATTTGCAAAAGAAACAACAACAAACAAATATCACCTATAATTTTCAAAAATGAAGTAAAATGATAGATAACATGCCCTGAACATTCTTCTCAATGAGAATAAATATGCTGGAGACTGCAAAATACCTTTCCTTAGAAAGAGGATTATAAATTTCAGCAAAGATCCCATGAGAGGCTTTTCCATTATAACAGAACAGACTGTGCCCTCTCCCCCTGAATCAGCAAGTTTCAAGTTTCCAGTACACACACACACACACACACACACACACACACACACACACAATCAGTACAATACAGGAAAGCTTTCTGGAATGTAATTTCAAGACGGTGAATAAAGAGGGAGAAAGGCAAAATATGGTTCTTTTAGCTCCTTTGAGCTACATTTCCTTAAATCCCCGCTCCCCATTCCACCTCCCAGCCCTACTACCACACACAGCTCCAGATCGCTTTGTATATTTATTCTGAGTACCTGCTCCAGTTCATAGGCCTTTGCCTTGTCCTCATCCCGGTCTGCATTCTTCCGATAGGCCAGGCCCAAACCCCACACAGCCAAGATACTGTATACATTATCTCGGACCCAGGCATCTTTCTGATCATAGCTGGCTGGAAGCAAGCCAGTCACTGGATTCTGCAAGACCAAGAAAAATAGGACAGGCAGGTAACTATAAGGTGTTAACATGAGGAGACCAAATCTATCAAATGGGTTACTGAGGGACTTTGGTCTTTCTTCTACTTCACCACTCTTTAGTTTTGTAACCTCTTCTGACCAAGTGCAAGCAAATGCTATCTTGGATAAGGTGGAAATGCCGGCTGATGCCTCTGTTAAAAGAGAGGCACTGTTTTAACTTTCCAGTTAGAAAGAATAAACTATCAATGAAAACCCAGCATTATAGGACTAGAAAAAAATATATAATTAACAGTGTATACAAGGTATCTCAAATCTTCATAACGGTCTAGTCTTAAGATGGCTAAATGTTCCCCTACTTCGTTTCTTTGGCTGGAGGGCAAGAAGATGACCCCCAAACCTGAGGCAAGGGAGGGAGGTGTCAATAAACAAGCTTCAACACATTTTTCAGCTGTGCCCCTGACACCCCACTGTGGCTTCAGGGATGGAGGGAGGGGGAACGCTTAGAAGCCAAGGCTCAGGGCTCACGGCTAAAGGTGCTTGATGCTAGTTCTGTTCTTGGCCCAACACCCATCTTTTCTTCAGCGTTCTCTACGGCTTCCCCAGCTAAGGTGCGAGAGAAACTTCTACACACACACACACAAACTCACACACACCAGGGGTGGGTGTCACCCAGCAGTCCCTGTCTAGGCCATCACACTGCACACCCTCGGTGATTACAGGCACCCCTTCACTTACCTGATGGCACAGGATGGTCTGATGCACAAGCCGAGCGTAGCCATCCAGTCGGACCCCAGAGTTACTTCGGCTCCTCATCGCGCCACGTTTCCAATCCCCTCAAGAGAAACTGCCTGAGTGCTACAGGGGCCCTCGGTCCTCCAAGTTAGGAGGCTCCAATGCAGCTCCACCCTCCCGGGCGAGGGGGGAAGGCCAAATGCCAGGCCCCAGCAGAGCCCTCCCACCGCTCAGGCCTGGAGCCGGCAGTCCACGCGCCAGAGGCCTTTGGAACCCCAACACACGCCAGCAAGTGCCCGAGACGCCCGTGGTCTAGAGCCCCGCCGCAGCTCCCCCGGCGCCACTCGCTTTCACCCTTACTCCCGTCTAGCCTCCCCCATCGCCCACCCGATCCCCGGAGGCGGCCGCGGCCCAGAGCCTCCAGCGCGGCGGGCGGCAGCAGGTCACCGGCAGCTGCGTCGCCTCCACCTTGCGGGAGACGCTAGCTGGAGGCGGGGCGGGCGGCGCGGGTCCTGGCAGCTGCGCGCTAAGTCCTATGAGTTCGCCTCATCCGCCCCGCCCGTGCGGGGGCCCCAGCACCCCCGCGCGTTCCGCGGTCAAGAATGTGTCACCGTAGGCAATATGCTTTCAGAGGTTTATTTTCGAAACGCTTCCCATCACTATTTAAGTGTTCTACACTTGCCGTGCACACAGGATATTGAGGAGGCTGTTTATTCTGCCAGCCTGGTTTTGGGAACCGATGGGAACTTCTGACCTAAGAGGCAAGACGCACACTGGCGTTAAGGGTCTAAAGAATCGGAATCTCTAGGGTTTTATTGTATTTTGTACTTTTGACTAAAAGAACAGCTTGAACTCCTCACTTTGACCCAAACCAAACAAAGAAGAACTCCCTAAGGTACTTTATTCCTTAGCAACTGGTGAAAAGCCAGGCCCGGGAAGGAGGGGGGCGGGGCGCGCTGGGAGAGAGCAGTGCCACAGGACCGCCTTGGCCAGAGAGGAACTAGAGGAGCTTGTGTAACTGCCTTGGAAGGCTTCCTCCTGCGCATGTAGGTCACGAGGCTGAGGCACTAAAGACTCAGCTGAAAATAAAGGGGCTAAAGGGAAAATAGAAAAGAAGCCTGCAGGTAACCCTGACCGTTTGCCACAGGGTAATCAGCCCGCACCCCGCTGGGTGGCCCCCCTGGGGCTATTACTCCCTCCGTTTGCTGCCCTCAACCCCAATGTTTGATCTCTGCTTATGCAAAGCCTGCACTCGCTTTTCAAAGTTCGGCTTAAGGACCAAACTGCTCTCTAACTCTCAGGGTAAGAGAGTTAGACTGATTGACCTTTCAAATCCAACCCGGAGAATCTGTGATTTGAAGCCTTCCCTAGCTACCCCAGACTACAATGATTTTTCAGTGTCATTTATCTTTTTATTTCTCTAAATTCATTTTCATTTATATTTTTATTTCTCTAAATTTAGTGTATTCCCTCGTAACTTCCCTCCGTTTCAACACCCCCTCACCTCTGTCCAAGTTAACCTCAAGTCCGGCAGACGGAGGTAATTAGCAAATATTTGTTAATGTTAATGATGAAGAATGAGAAAATGCTCAAGAACTCAGACCTGGAACTTTCAGTTTCAACAGCCAGTCGGTGATACAGTTAGGGGAAGTGGTACACTTAGTATTATTCTCAAGCAAATAGTTTCCATTGCAGTCGTCACTAGCTACGCAAATGCCAGGACTGGCAAATAACAAGCCACTTCAAGGCCCAAGTGCTCAGAGGGAGAAAAAGTCTTTCCAGGGAAAGCTACTTCATTTTGGCGGAAAGAGTGCTTGACCCTCCCTGCACTGCCCCCAATCCCTGACATCTTCCTTTCAGCCTATAGCCTAAGAAGCCTTGTCTCTGTGTTTCTCCCCTTCAAGCCCCTTCCCTCTCTTTTTCTTCATTTAAAAATCTTTTTAAAGATACTGAAATAGGGGCGCCCGGGTGGCTCAGTCGGTTGAGCGTCCGACTTCGGCTCAGGTCATGATCTTACAGTTCGTGGGTTCGAGCCCCGCGTCGGGCTCTGTGCTGACAGCTAGCTCAGAGCCTGGAGTCTGCTTCAGATTCTGTATCTCCCTCTCTCTCTGACCCTCCCCTGCTCACGCTCGCTCTCTCTCTCTCTCAGAAATAAATAAAAAAAACGTTTTAAAGAATACTGAAATAATAGGTGCTCACCAAAGAAAACTTGAAAAGTATAGAAAAGTAAAGCAAATCACCCATAAGTCCTTCACACACACAACCACCTATTAATAATTTAGTGTAATTTTCTGTTTGTTTGTTTGTTTTAGTTCTTCTGCATGGGGCCTACCCCACCCTAAATTATTTAGAAGTATAAATAGATTAGGAATACCAAAGGTGGGGTGTCACCAAGAAAGGTAACTGACAGGCTGGCTAACAAGAGGCCTTACTCGATGGCATTACCTTGGTGCTTTCAACCTCAGTGCAGGCTGGGTATTCAGTCACTCAGTCTTTGAAACTTGATCTCCTCAGTGTCCCAGAACTGGTCAGACTCAGGAGGCTGACTCATGCTGATTACCTTATGAGACTGATGTATGAAAACCGGAATGAGAAATGGAACTGTGACCGTTTATTTTGGCCTCATCACCAGATTCCTTCCCTTAAATAATGTATATGCCATACTCTTTTCCAAGTGCTATTTTGTATTATATAATAGCTATATGAAGTAAGTACTATTATTAATCCCATCATAGAGATGGAGAAACTAGGGCACAGGAAGACTAAGTAATTATCAGGTCTGCTCTGTGTTGGCTTCACTGACTCCCCTTTTTCTATGCTTCCATGGCTCAATAACACATTGTTTAGATATGTCAAAGTTATCAATCAAGTTATAGCCAAGACTTACCACTCTTGAAGCCATTATGTTTCTTGAAGGTGATTCCTCCATTTGATTCAATGTGTATTAATTTTATAATTTAACTCTCAAATAAAATTTTATTTCCTGGAGTACCTGAGGCCTCAGTTGGCTAAGCATCTGACTCATGGTTCATGAGATCGAGACTCGCATTGGGCTCTATGCTGACAGTGCAGGTCCTGCTTGGGATTCTGTCTCCCTCTCTCTCTGCCCTTCCCCTGCCTGTGCTCTCTTCCACTCTCCGTCTCTCCCTTTCAAAATAAATAAACATTTAAAAATTTTATTTCCAACTTCCTAGGAATATTTTATTGTTGGTCCCTTATATTACCTGGAAGCTTTCATTGTACTAATCTTCCAAAATCCAAAATTTTTAAGCCTTCACACTTTATAAATATTTCCATGGTTTACATTTTATGTTAATGCAGGCACTAATCCTTCCTATAGTACATGTCCTCCAGTTTGCTTAGCTATTCTCTTATTATTAATTAATAATAAATCTTTTACTATTAAATTTCTTGATAGAAAAAGTCCATACCCTATCTCCTTTCCATCATTTCCCATTAACTCTCTTGAAATTTTTAATAATATTGTATAAGTAATATATAAACACATTCTTCATTTAAAAAGTTAAAACATTGCAGATAAGGTTAAAGTTCCTTGTGTTTATCACCCATAATCACAGATTCCTCTATCTCTCTTCCAAAAGGCAACCACTGTTGTCAGATTAGTTTCTATCTTTCCTATGGATTAACATGTATATGTAGAAATGCATATAAGATTTTGTTGTTTTCTGTGTATTCTTTGAATATAAGCAATATTATACTCAACCTACTGTTGTGCAGATTGCCCTATTCATCCAAAGTTATGTCATGGAGATCTAGTCATGTTGTCATGCATCATGGTTTATGTAGGCATATTGATGAGCATTTACACAGTTAGTTTCCAGGTTTGAATTCTTGAATACAGTACTTCAGGGAATATACATATATGTCTTCTTGTGAATGCATACAGGTGTTTTGGAAATAGGCATTTAAATTTTTGAAATAACCAAAAAGCCGTTTTATTTATTTATTTTTAAATGTTCATTTTTGAGAGAGAGAAAGAGAGTGAGAGTCAGTGAGAGAGAGAGAGAGAGAACAGGAGAGGAGAGGGGTAGAGAGAGAGAGAGTGAGACACAGAATCTGAAGCAGGCTCCAGGCTCTGAGCTGTCAGTACAGAGCCTGATGCAATGCTTGAACCCACAAACGTCAAGATCATGACCTGAGCTGAAACCAAGAGTCAGATGCTTAACCAACTGAGTCAGCCAAGCACTCCCCAAACATCAATTTAAATTATCTGTACCAACTTATAGTATAGGAGTCTCCACTTTCCCCATTCTTACCAGTACTTGATATTAGTTGACTTTGATTCTGAGCAGTCTAATGGGCACAAAATGGTATCTTACTTTAAGTTTCATATACCTGAGAACTAATGTCACTGAGCATCTTTTTATGTTTAATTTTATTTATATTTTATTATGTTTAGATAGTTTATTTCTTCTGGTTACTATTGGTGTGCTTAGTCATTTCTCTATTGGGCTGTTTTTCTTATTGACTTACAGGAATTTAAAAAATATAGGTATTCTGCATTTTAGCTTTTTTAAAAAAAGAAATGTAAAAGAGATATTGTACTGGGTTTCCTATATGTAGTTTGTCTGATTGAATTTTTATGGTGTTTTCTTTTCATATAGTTTTTATTTTAATTAAGTCAAATTTATGAGTCTCTTTGTTTTTGTCTTATTTTAGAAGGCCTTTACAGTAGGTTGAATGGTGACTCCCCAAAAGGTATGTCTACCCAGAACTTGTGGATGTGGCTTTATTTGCAAAAAGGGCCTTTACAGATGTAATTAAGGTTCTGGAGATGAGATCCTGCTGGATTTCCTACTAGCTCCTAAATCCAATGACAAGTGTCCTTATAAGAAAAGGAAAAGATGCATAGACAGAAGCAATGTGAAGACAGAGCCAGAGATGGAAGTGATGCATCAAAAGCTAAGGAATGCCAAGGATTGCCAGCAAGCACAAGAAGCTAGGGAAGAACCAACCTTACTGACACCATGATATTGAACTTTGGGCTTTCAGAATGTGAGAGAATAAATTTCTGTTGTTTTAAACAATGCAGTTTGTGGTAATATGTTATGGCATCCCTAAAAATCTAATAAGATTTCCTGTCCTCAAGGTCATTAACACCTTACCAATTTTTCTACTACTTTTATTGTTTTGCTTTTTATCTATACATCTTTTAATTCCTCTGTAATTTATTTTTATAGGTGGGTTTAGATAGATTTTTTAAAAATTATTTATGTTTTAATTTACATCCAAGTTAGTTAACATATAGTGCAATAATGATTTCAGGAGTAGATTCCAGTGATTCATCCCCTGTGTATATCACCCAGTGCTTATCCCAACAAGTATCTTCCTTAATTCCCCTTATCAATTTAGCCCACCACCCACCACCCACCCCTCCAACAACCCTCAGTTTGTTCTCTGTATTTAAGAGTCTCTTATGTTTTGTCCCCCTCCTTGTTTTTATATTATTTTTCTTCCCGTCCCTTATGTTCATCTGTTTTGTATCTTAAATTCCTCAGATGAGTGAAGTCATATGATTTTTGTCTTTCTCTGACTGACTACATTCACTTAGCATAATACCCTCTAGTTCCATCCACATAGTTGCAAATGGCAAGATTATATTCTTTTTGATTGCCGATATACATATATATATATGTATATGTATATATACACCACATCTTCTTTATCCATTCATCCATCGATGGACATTTGGGCTCTTTCCATACTTTGGCTATTGTTGATAGTGTTGCTATAAACCTTTGGGTGCCTGTGCCCCTTCAAAACAGTATAATTGCTGGGTCGTAGGATATTTCTATTTTTAACTTTTGAGGAACCTCTATGCTGTTTTCCAGAGTGGCAGTACCAGTTTGTTTATGCACAAACAGTGCAAAAGAGATACGCCTGAGTTGTTCATTTCAGCCATTCCGACAGATGTGAAGTGGTATCTCATCTCATTGTGGTTTTGATTTGTATTTCCCTGATGATGAGTTATGTTGGGCATTTTTTTTCATGTGTCAGTTGGCCATCTGGATGTCTTCTTTGGAGAAGTGTCTATTCATGTGTTTTGCCCATTTCTTCACTGGATTATTTGTTTTGTGGGTGCTGAGTTTGATAAGTTCTTTATAGATTTTTGTACACTAACCCTTTATCTGATATGCCATTTGCAAATATCTTCTCCCTTTCCATTGGTTGTCTTTTAGTTTTGCTGATTGTTTCCTTTGCTGTGCAGTTGCTTTTAATTTTGATATGGTCCCAATAGTTCATTTTTGCTTTTGTTTCCCTTGCCTCCGGAGATGTGTTGAGTAAGAAGTTGCTGTGGCCAAGGTCAAAGAGGTTGTTGCCTGCTTTCTTCTCTAGGATTTTGATGGTTTCCTATCTCACATTTAAGTCTTTCATCCATTTTGAGTTTATTTTTGTGTATGATGTTAAGAAACTGGTCCAGGTTCATTTTTCTGCATGTTGCTGTCCAGTTTTCCCAGCACCATTTGCTGAAGAGATTGTCTTTATTCCATTGGATATTCTTTCCTGCTTTGTCAAAATTAGTTGACCATATGTTTGTGAGTCCATTTCTGGGTTCTCTATTCTGTTCCATTGATTTGCATGTCTGTTTTTGTGCCAATAGCATACTGTATTGATGATTACAGCGTTGTAATACATCTTTAAGTCCGGGATTGTGATGCCTCAAGCTTTGGTTTTCTTTTTCTCAGGATTACTTTGGCTATTCAGGGTCTTGTCTTGTTCCACACAAATTTTAGGATTGTTTGTTCTAGCTCTGTGAAGAATGCTGGTGTTATTTTGATAGGGATTACATAGAATGTGTAGATTGCTTTGTTTAGTGTCATCATTTTAACAATATTTATTCTTCCAATCCATGAGCATGGAATATTTTTCCATTTTTTATGTCTTCTTAAATTTCATAAGCTTTCTATAGTTTTCAGTGTATAGATTTTTCACCTCTTTGGTTAGGTTTATTCCTAAGTGTTTTTATACTTTTGGTACAATTGTAAATAGGATCAATTCCTTGATTTCTCTTTCTGTTGCTTCATTATTGGTATATAGGAATGCAACCAACTTCTCTGCATTGATTTTATATCCTGCATGACTTTGCTGAATTCATGGATCAGTTCTAGCAGGTTTTTGGTGGAATCTTTTGGGTTTTCCTAATAGAGTATCATGTTATCTGTGAACAGTGAAAGTTTGACTTCCTCTTGGCTGATTTGGATGTCTTTTATTCCTTTGTGTTGTCTGATTGCTGAGGTTAAGACTTCCAATACTATGTTGAATAACAGTGGCGAGAGTGGACATACCTGTTGTGTTCCTGACCTTAGGGGGGAAAGATATCAGTTTTTTCCCATTAAGGGTGATATTAGCAGTGGGCCTTTCATATATGGCTTTTGTGATCTTGAGGTATGTTCCTTCTATCCCGACTTTCTTAAGGGTTTTTATCAAGAAAGGACGCTGTATTTTGTCAAATGCTTTCTCTGCATCCATCGAGAGGATCATGTGGTTCTTGTACTTTCTTTTATGGATTTGATGTATCACATTGATTGTTTTGTGGATATTGAACCAGCTCTGCATCCCAGGTATAAATCCCATTGACTGTGGTGAATAATTTTGTTAATGTATTGTTGGATCTGGTTGGCTACTATCTTGTTGAGGATTTTTCCATCCATGTTCATCGGGGATATTGGTCTGTACTTCTCCTTTTTAGCGGAGTCTTTGCCTGGTTTTAGAATCAAGGCAATGCTGGCTTCAAAGAATGAGTTTGGAAGTTTTCCTTCCATTTCTATTTTTTTTTTGAACAGCTTCAAAAGAATACATCTTAACTCTTCTTTAAATGTTTGGTAGAATTCCCCCTGGAAATCCATCTGGCCCTGGACTCTTGTTTTTTTGAGAGATTTTTAATTACTAATTTTATTTCTTTACTGGTTATGGGTCTGTTCAAATTTTCTATTTCTTCCTGTTTGACTTTTGGTAGTTTATACATTTCTAGGAATTTGTCCATTTCTTCCTGACTGCCCAAGTTATTGGCGTATATAAACTTTTTTAATGTATATTTATTTTGAGGGAGAAAAAGAGACAGAGCATGAGTGGGGGAGGGGGAGAGAGAGAGAGAGCGAGAAAGAGAGAGAGAGAAGGAGACACAGAATCAAAAGCAGACTCCAGGCTCTGAGCTGTCAGCACAGAACCTGATGCGAGACTCCAACCCATGAACTGTGAGATCATGACGTGAGCCTAAGTCGGATGCTTAACCGACTGAGCCACTCAGGTGCCCTAGATTGAAACTAATATTTTCCTAAATGGTTAGCCAATTGCACTAACCACTAATGAGTTATTCTTTTCCTGTCATTCTGAAATGCTACTTTGACTATACCCATGAGTCTTTTTCTGGATCACTAGTCTGTTACATTAATCTGTTTTTCAATTTCTGCATTAATAGTGCAGTGTCTTGGCCATTATCAAGCTTTAATCTTTCATATGAACTTTTAAAATTATCTGATCAGGTTCTAACAAAAATCTCAATTTTTATTGTAATAACAGTAAATCTATCTAAATTGAATTTATAGATTTGTTTGAAAGAATGGACATATTGATAATACTTAGCTTTCCTGTCTATAAACAGTGGATTTTTACTTATTCAGGACCGCTTTTATATTTTTAATAAATTTTATAGTTTTCTCCATGAAGGCCTTGTGAACTTTTTTGTAAGTTTTATTTCTTGGTACTTTCTATTTTTTGTTGCTATTAAGAATAAGAGTATTTCCCTCTTTATATTTTAATTAGTTACTATGTAAAGGAAAATGGTTTTTTGCATGTTTATCTCTTATGCACTGTGTTAATTCACTAGATGTTTGAAGGTGATGTTTTTGGATTTTCTAGATGGGCAGGCATATCATTTGCAAATAGTAACAGTTGTGTCTTTACCTTTAAAGACTTTATAACTCTTACAGTGGGGATACTGGTTATTATTTCTTGTTCCTGACTTTGTTGCACTCATTATAATGTTTCACTATTAAATATATCTTCAGTTCTTTCTCTTATTGGTTTCCTAAAGCTTTATTATTAATATTTTTATAAATGAATGTTGAATTTATTGAATGATATTCCTGCATGTTTTGAAAAGAATCATTTGTTTATTCCTTTACTTGGTTAATGTGTGAATTAGATCAGTAGGTTTCCTTATGGTGAACCATATTCTTATTGCTAAGATAAAGCACACTTGGTCACAATGGACTATTATTTTTTAATGTTTTTTCATTTATTTATTTATTTATTTATTTTTCAGAGAGAGAGGAAGAAGGAGAGAGACAAAGAGGAGGGGACAATAGGGGAGAAAGTGAGTGAGAGCCAGCATGGGCAAGGGTCAGGGAGAGGGAGACAGATTCCCAAACAGGCTCCTCTCTGTCAGGTCAGAGCCTGAGTTGGGCTCTAACTCACAAACAGTGAAATCATGACCTGAGCCAAAATCAAGAGTAGGATGCTAAACTTACTGAGTCACCCAGGTACCCCACCATTGACTATTCTTTTAATATGCACTATATTCAATTTACTAACATTTTATTTAGAATTTTTGCATCTTTGATTTTAAATTATATTAGTCTATAATATTCTTTTTTATGGAGTCCTTGTTTGGTTTTAGTACCAAGGTTGTGCTTGCTTGTCAAATGAGCTTGGTAGTTTTCCCCTCTTTTCTATTTACTAAGGTTTTTTAAAATTTATTTTAAATCCAAGTTAATTAGCATATAGTGTAATAATGATTTCAGGAGTAGATTCCAGTGATTCATCCCCTATGTATAACAGCCATTGCTCATTCCAACAAGTGCCCTCCTTAATGCCCATCCCCCACTTAGCCCATCCCCCCACCCAACACCCCTCCAACAACCCTCAGTTCATTCTTTGTATCTAAGAGTCTCTTATGGTTTGCCTCCCCCTATTATCTTATTTTGCCTTCCCTTCCCCTGTGTTCATCTGTTTGGTTTCTTAAATTCCACATATGAGTGAAATCACATGATATTTGTCTTTCTCTGACTGACTTATTTCACTTAGCATAATATACTCTAGATCCATCCACATTGTTGCAAATGGCAGGATTTCATTCATTTTGATTGCCAAGTAATATTCCATTGTGTATATATACCACATCTTCTTTATCCATTCATTAATTGATGGACATTTGGTCTCTTTCTATAACTTGGCTATTGTTGATAATGTTGCTACACACATGAGGGTAAATGTCCCTTTGATTTAGTATTTTTGTATTCTTTGGGTAAATACCTAGTAATGGAATTGCTAGATCATAGAGCAGTTCTATTTTTAACTTTCTGAGGAAGCTCCATACAGTCAGTTGGCATTCCCACCAACAGTGTAAGAGAGTTTCCCTTTCCCCACATCCTTGCCAGCGCCTGTTATTTCTTGTGTTATTAACTCTAGCCATTCTGACAAGTGTGAGGTGATATCTCATTGTAGTTTTGGTTTGTATTTCCCTGATGATTAGTGATGTTGAGCATCTTTTCATGGGTCTGTTGGCCATCTGTCTTCTTTGAAAAAATGTCCATTCAGACCTTCTGCCCATTTCTTAACTGGATTGTTAGTTTTTTTGGGTGTCGAGTTTGATAAGATCTTTTATGTATTTTGATACTAACCCTTTATTCATAAAGCCCTCTTGATTGTGGTGGATAATTTTTTAATGTACTGTTAGATTCAGTTTGCTAATATTTTATTGAGACTTTTTGTATCCATGTTCATCAGGGATATTGGCTATAGTTTTCCTTTTTAGTGACGTCTTTATCTGGCTTTGGTATCCGGATAATGTTGGCCTCATAGAATGAGTTTGGATGTTTTCCTTTCTTTTCTTTTGGAATACTTTGAGAAGAATATGTATTAACTGTTCGTTTAAAAATTTTTATTTGTTTTTGAGGGAGAGAGAGAGCACAAGCAGGGGTGGTGCATAGAGGGGGACAGAGGATCCAAAGCAGGCTCTGCACTGACAGAAGAGAGCTCGATGTGGGGCTTGAACTCATGAACCACGAGATCATGACCTGAGCCAAAGTCAGACGCTCAACCAACTGAGCCACCCAGGTGCCCCAATACTAACTCTTCTTAAATGTTTGGTGGAATTTGCCTGCGATGCCATCTGGCCCTGGACTTTTGTTTGTTGGGAGTTTTCCAATTACTGATTCAATTTCTTTGCTGGCTATCTATCTGTTCAACTTTTCTATTTCTTCCCATTTCAGTTCTGGTAGTTTATTTGTTTCTAGAAATTTACTCATTTTTTTTTCCAGATTGTCCAATTTGTTGACATATTTTTTCATAATCTTCTCTTATGCTTGTTTGCATTTCTGTGGTATTGATTATTATTTCTCCTGCCTCATTTATGATTTTATTCATTTAGTTCCTTTCCCTTTTCTTTTTGATAAGTCTGGCTAGGGGGTTATAAATTTTATTAATTTTTTTCAAGAAACCAGCACCTGGTTTCATTGATACGTTCTATTATTTGTTTAGTTTCTATATCATTTATTTTTGTTTTCATCATTATTATTTCCCTCCTCTGGCTGGCATTGGGCTTTGCTTGTTGTTTTGCTTGTTTCTCCCTTAGGTATAAGATTTGGTTGTTTATTTGAGACTTTCCTTGCTTCTTAATTTAGGCCTAGATTGCTATATACTTCCCTTTTAGGACTGCTTTTTCTTCACCCTGAAGGTTTTGGACCATTGTGTTTTCATTTTTCATTTGTTTCTGTGGTTTCTTTTTATTTCTTCTTTGATTTCCTGGTTGACCAATTCATTGTTTAGTAGCATGTTGTTGAACCTCCATGTATTGGTGATCTTTCCAAATGTCTTTCTTGTGCTTAATTTCAAGTTTCACAGCGTTGTGGTCAGACAATATGCATGGTATGATTTCAATCTTTTTGTATTCGTTGAGGCCAATTTTTGACCTAATATGTGATCTATTCTGGAGAATGTTCTATACGCACTGAAATATAGTGTATTTTGTTGTTTTAGGGTGGAATGTTCTGAATATATGTTAAATCCATTTGATCCAGCGTTTTATTCAAAGTCATTATTTCCTTGTTGATTTTCTGTTTAGATGATCTATTAATGTAAATGGAGTGCTAAAGTCCCCTACTTTTATTGTATTATTGTCAATGAGTTCTTTTATGTTTGTTATTAATTGTCTTATATATTTGACTGTTTTCATGTTAAGTGCATAAATATTTACCATTGATAAACCTTCTTTTTGGATTGTCTCTTTTATTATGATATAGTGCCCTTCTTCATCTCTTGTTACAGTCTTTGGTTTCAAACCTAGATGGCCTTGGAGTGCCTGAGTGGCTCAGTCGGTTGAGCTTCTGACTTTGTCTCAGCGTCATGATCTCATGGTTCATGAGTTTGAGCCCCACATAGGGCTTGCTGCTGTCAGTGTAGAGCCCTCTTCAGATCATCTATCCTCCTCTCTCTGTCCATCCCCTGTTCACACACTCTCTCTCAAATATAGATAAACATTTCAAAAATTAAAAAAAAAGTCTATTTGGTCTGATATAATTATGGCTACCCTGGCTTTCATTCAATGTCCATTTGCATGAGAAATATTTCTCCATCCTCTCATTTTCAATCTGTGGTTTCTTTAGGTGTTGGGTTCCTGGGATGCTCCATTCAGGGGGCACCATGTCAGTGTGGCTGGATCTGAAGAAGACATCAGCTGAGAAGTTCCAAGTCACTGTGTACTGGGGGTGTCCTAGCAATCCATCTGAAGCCAAAATGGTATAGGCCTGAAGAGTTCCAGAGTGCTTTGCACCTATGTCACTGTGGTACAAAGGTTAGAGGTGTAGTGAGCATTAACCAGGGGTGTCCCCATGTGTGCTACCCTGTAGCCAACCTGCTGGGATGGCTGGAGATAGTGTGACCTAGCGGGCCTGAGCCTCAGTACGGCAGCAGGCTGCTAAGGTGATTGGACTGTGCATTGCTCTAGGTCTTCAAGATGGAGGAGTAGTGTAGACCTGTTTGTTTCCAATGAACATTACAGAAGCTCCCCTGCCATTTGGCTGAAATCTTGGGCTGGCTCTTTTATATACTAATTGATACTTTAGCCATGGCATTTGTTCTGTGCTGCTGTGCAACTGGGGCTGGTATGAGTCTGTAGACCTGGGCTCACTTACATGGCAGACCAGTTAGTGCACCTGGGCTCTGCTCTCCTCCACGGTGTTAAAGCAGAGCCAGAGCCGGAGCTTAAACCCTGGTGCCAGCTCCTCCCTGCCCAGAGGGTGTTCCAGCAGCTCTCCACTATTTGCAGAGTTCTAGTGGTAGCTTTTTTATATGGTAATTGCTATATTAAACCATGGCTTTTGTGTGTGTGTGTGCGCCCCAATATCAGATCTAGTTTTACTATCTTTAATGAGATTATGTTTCTTTAATTAGATTATGTTTTCTTCTTTTTATGTTTTTACTTATTTCTGAGAGAGAGAGAGAGAGAGAAAGCGTGAGCAGGGGAGGGGCAGAGAGAGAGGGAGACCAGGAACCAAAGCAGGCCCCAGGCTCTGAGCTAATTATCAGCACAGAGCCCAATGCGGGGCTCGAACCCACAAACTGTGAGATCATGACCTGAGCTGAAGTTGGACGCTTAACCGACTGAGCCACCCAGGCACCCCTAGATTATGTTTTCTTAATATAGGTTATGTGTGTTTCTGTTAAATTTATTTCTAAGCACCTTATAGGCTTTGTCATTATTTGAATGAAATATTTTTGCTGACTTCTATTTTTGAATGCTTATTGCTAGGAGAGCCATTGATTTTTGTATATTTATCCTTTTTATTTTAAAATAAATACCTTATCAAATTTTGTTATTTAATGTAGTAAAATATTTTTTTTCTTTCATAGCTTATTGTCAAGGTGGGTACCATATAACACCCAGTGCTCATCCCAACACGTGCCCTCCTCTATGCCCATCACCCCACTTCCACTCTACCTGTAAGCTCTAAGTTTGTTCTCAGTACTCAAGAGACTCTCATGGTTTGCCTCCCTCCCTCTACCCAACTATTTTTCCCCTTCTCCTCCCCGAAGGTCCTCTATTAAGTTTTTCCTGATCCACTTATAAGTGAAAACACATGGTATCTGTCTTTCTCTGCCTGAATTATTTCGCTCAGCATAACACGCTCAAGTTCCATACGTTGCTACAAATGGCCAGATTTCATTTTTTGTCATTGCCATGTAGTATTCCATTGTATAGATAAACCACATCTTCTTGATCCATTCATCCGTTGATGGACACTTAGGCTCTTTCCATGATTTGTTTATTCTTGAACGTGCTGCTATGAACATTGGGGTCCATGTGCCCCTATGCATCAGCACTCCTGTATCCCTTGGGTAAATTCCTAGCAGTGCTACTGCTGGGTCATAGGGGAGTTCCAGTGTTAACTTTTGTTAGCAGCCTCCACACTGTTTTCCAGAAGGACTGCACCAGTTTACTTTCCCAACAACAGTGTAGGAGGGTGCCCGTTTCTACACATCCTTACCAGCATCTAGAGTCTCCTGACTTGTTCATTTTAGCCACTCTGACAAGTGTGAGGTGGTATCTCAGTGTGGTTTTGATTTGTATTTCCCTGATGATGAGGGATGCTGAGCATCATTTCATGTGTCTGTTGGCCATCTGGATGTCCTCTTTGCAGAAGTGTCTGTTCATGTCTTCTGCCCATTTCTTCACTGGATTATTTGTTTTTTGGGTGTGGAATTTGGTGAGTTCCTTATAGATTTTGGATACTAGCCCTTTAACCGATATGCCATTTGTAACTATCTTTTCCCAACTGTAGGTTGCCTATCAGTTTTATAGATTGTTTCCTTTGCCGTGCAGAAGCTTTTTATCTTGACGAAGTCCTAATAGCTCATGTTTGCTCTTGATTCCCTTGCGTTTGGGGATGTGTCAAGTAAGAAATTGGTGCGGCTGAGGTCAAGGAGGTTGTTTCCTGCTTGTCCTCTAGAGTTTTGATGGTTTCCTGTCTCACATTCAGGTCCTTCATCCACTTTGAGTTTATTTTTGTGTATGGTGTGAGAAAGTGATCTAGTTTCATTTTTTGCACGTTGCTGTCCAGTTCTCCCAGCACCATTGTTAAAGAGGCTGTCTTTTGGGGTCACCTGGGTGGCTCAGTCGTTTAGCGTCCGACTTTGGCTCAGGTCATGATCTGACGGATCGTGGGTTCAAGCCCCTCATCGGGCTCCGTGCTGACAGCTAGCTCGGAGCCTGGAGCCTGCTTCGGATTCTGTGTCTCCCTCTCTCTTTGACCCTCCCTTGCTCGCTCTCTCTCTCTCTCTCAGAAATAAATAAAAAGCATTAAAAATTAAAAAAAAAAAGAGGCTGTGTTTTGTCCACTGGATACTCTTTCCTGCTTTATCAAAGATTAATTGACTATACATTTGTGGGTCCAATTCTGAGTTCTCTATTCTGTTCCATTGGTCTATGTGTCTGTTTTTGTGCCAATACCATCCTATCTTGATGATTACAGGTTTGTAGTAGGGGCTAAAGTCTGGGATGCTGATGCTCCTGTTTGGGTTTTCTTCTTCAATATTACTTTGGCTATTCGGGGTCTTTTGTGGTTCCATACAAGTTTTAGGATAGTTTGTTCTAGCTTTGAGAAGAATGCTGGTGAAGTTTTGATTGGGATTGCATTGAAAGTGTAGATTGTTTTGGGTAGTAATGATATTTTAACAATATTTATTCTTCCGATCCATGAGCATGGAATGTTTTTCCATTTCTTTGTGTCTTCTTCAATTTCCTTCCTAAGTGTTCTGTAGTTTTCTTCATACAGATGTCCTATATCTTTGGTTAGGTTTATTCCTAGGATTTTATGGTTTTTTGTGCAATTGTGAATGGGGTCAGTTTCTTGATTTCTCTTTCTGTTGCTTCATTATTGGTGTATAAAAATGCAACCGATTTCCGTACGTTGATTTTTTGCCCTGCAACTTGGCTGAATTCTTGGATCAGTTCTAGTAGGCTTCTGGTGGAGTCTGTCGGGTTTTCTATGTAGAGTATCATGTTGTCTGTTAAAAGTAAAAGTTTGACTTCTTCTTTGCCAATTCTGATGCCTTTGATTTCCTTTTGTTGTCTGATGGCTGATGCTAGGACTTCCAGCTCTATGCTAAACATCTGGTGAGAATGGACATCCCTGTCGCGTTCCTGATCTCAGGGGGAAAGCTCTCAGTTTTTCCCCATTGAGAATGATGTTAGCTGAGAGCTTCTCATAAATGACTTTTGTGATGTTTAAATAAGTTCCTTCTATCCCGATTTTCTCAAGGGTCTTTATAAAGAAGGGATGCTGTATCTTGTCAAATGCTTTTCCTGCATCTATCGACAGGATCATATGGTTTTTATCTTTTCTTTTGGTAATGTGATGTATCCCATTGATTGATTTGCAAATATTGAACCAGCCCTGTAACCCAGGAATAAATCCCGCTTGATCATTGTGGATAACACATTTTATGTGCTGTTGGATTCGATTTGCGAGCATCGATTTGCAAGTCTGGATTGTTGTATTTTCATTTTCATTTGTTTCCATATATTTTTAAATTTCTTCTCTAACTGCCTGATGGGCCCATTCATTCTTTAGTAGGGTGTTCTTTAACCTCCATGTTTTTGGAGGTTTTCCAGACTTCATCCTGTGGTTGATTTCAAGTTTCATAACATTGGGATCTGAAAGTGTGCATGGTATGATCTCATTTCTTTTATATTTATTGAGTGCTGCTTTATGACTCAGTAGTGATCGATCTTGGAGAATGTGCCATGCACTCTTGAGAAGAAAGCAAATTCCATATCCTCAGGATGTGGAGTTCTAAATATATGTGTCAAATCCATCTGATCCAATGTGTCATTCAAGTTTTTTGTTTCTTTAGTGATTTTCTGTCTAGTTGATCTATCCATTGCTGGAAGTGGGGTATTAAAGTCCTCTGCTATTAACACATCCTTATCCATAAGATTGTTTTTGTTTGTGATTAATTATTTTATGTATTTGGGTTCTCCTGTATTCGGTGAGTAGACATTTATAATTGTTAGCTCTTTCTGATGGATAGGCCCTGTAATTATTATATAATGCCCTTCTTCATCCCTTGTTACTGTCTTTACTTAAAAGTCTAGTTTGTCTGATATAAGTATGGCTACTCCAACTTTCATTTGACTTCCAGTAGCATGATGGATATTTCTACACCCCCTTACTTTCAATCTGAAGTTGTCCTCCAGTCTAAAATGAGACTCTTGCAGTCAACAAATAGATGGATCTTGTTTTGTTTTGTTTTGTTTTGTTTTTTTAATCCATTCTGCTGCCCTATGTCTTTTGCTTGGAGAATTTAGTCAATTTACATTCAGTGTTATTATTGAAATATATGGGTTTATGGGGCGCCTGGGTGGCTTAGTCGGTTAAGCATCCGACTTTCACTTAGGTCATGATCTCGCGGTTCGTGGGTTCAAGCCCCGCGTCGGGCTCTGTGCTGACTGCCAGCTCAGAGCCTGGAGCCTGTTTCAGAGTCTGTGTCTCCCTCTCTCTCTGACCCTCCCCTGCTCATGCTGTCTCTCTCTCTCTCCTAGAAATAAATAAAATATTAAAAAAAAGAAATATATGGGTTTAGAGTCATTGTGTTCTCTGTAGGATACATGCTTGTAGTGGTGTCTCTGGTACCTTGTGTTCCTTGCAATATTTCCCTCATAGAGTCCTCCTTAGGATTTCTTGTAGGGGTGGTTTAGTGGTGACGAATTCTTTGAATTTTTGTTTATTTGGGAAGACCTCTATCTCTACTTCTGTTCTGAGTGACAAGCTTGCTGGATAGAGGATTCTTGGCTGCATGTTTTTTGTGTTCATCACATTGAATATTTCCTGCCATTCCTTTCTGGCCTGTGAAGTTTCAGTAGATAGGTCTGTAACTACTCTGATAGGTTTCCCTTTGTATATTAAGGTTCCTTGATCCCTAGCTGCTTTCAGAATTCTCTTTTTGTCCTTATAGTTTGCCAGTTTCACTATGATATGTTGTGCAGAAGATCGATTCAAGTTATGTCTGAGGGGAATTCTCTGTGTCTCCTGGATTTCAGTGTCTGTTTCCTTCCCCAGATTGGGGAAGTTCTCAGCTATATATAATTTGTTCAAGTACCCCTTCAACCCCCTTCTCTCTTTCTCTCTCTTCTTTTTCTGGAATTTCTATGATACAGATATTGTTCCATTTGATTGCATCACTCAGTTCTCAAACTCTACTTTCGTTCTCCTGGGTCAGTTTATCTCTCCTTTTCTCGGCTTCCTCTTTTTCTATAATTGTGTCTTCTAATTCACCTATTCTCCTATCTGCCTCTTCAATCCGTTCATTGGATGCCTCCATTTTACTATGCACATCATCTATAGAATTTTTTAATTCATCACAACTATTTTAAGGGTCCATAGTCTCTGTAGCAATAGCTTCTCTGATGTCTTCCATACCTTTTTCTAGCCCAGAGATTAATTTTATGTCTAATGTTCTAAATTCTTGTTCACTTATGTTGCTTACATCTGTTTTGAGCAGATTTTAGCTGTCATTTCTTCCTGGAATTTCTTTAGAGGAGAGTTCTTCTGTTTCGTCATTTTGGCTAGCTTTCTGTCTCTTGCTAGTTTTAAACGCTTGCTATGCGCTGTGCACCTGCAAGTACTGCTGTATTAAAGAAGGTTCATTGACTGTCCAGGTCCTGTCCGTTCAGGAAGTGTTCTTTTAATGGTGTCTTTGGTCTCTCTTGTTGAGACTTTAGTTAATTTATTTCCCTAATCGTAGTGGTATTTGGGACTCTCCACCATTTCTTGTTTCTTGTGGTAGCCCTATGAAGTCGTCTTCTTGCTGGACTCTGTCTCTTTTCCTCCGAGACTCCTGTGGTTCAGTTTTCTATGGCTTCAGGTCTCTGGTTGAGAGATGGGGGTGAGCGAAATGTACGGAGCTCCCTACTTCTTCTCCTCCATCTTGCCTCCCACTCTAATGTAGTAAAATCTTAACAGCTTTATTAAGATAAAAATTCACATACACCTATTCAATATACCTATTTAAAATATAAAATTGAGTGGTTTTTCAACCACTGAACAATGTTCAAAGTATAATCCATATTAGGACATTTTTAATATCCCCAAAATAACCTCCATATCTATTAGTAGTCACTCCCCATAATCTAGTAAATTTTTAATATAATCATGAGTTTTCTGGGTATATAATCATATATTCAAAAGAGTGAATTTTATTTTTCCCAAGGTTTATACCTTTTTAGTTGTTTAAATTTCTTCTGTTACTGCATTTATTGGGGCTTCCAAGATCATTTTATTTATTATTATTATTTTTTTTTACAAATAGTCTATTGTCAAGTTGGTTTCCATATAACACCCAGTGGTCATCCCCAGAAGTGCCCTCCTCCATGCTCATCTCCCCACTCCCCCCCACATTCGTCAGTCCTCAGTTTGTTTCTCAGTATTCAAGAGTCTCTCATGGTTTGCCTCTCTCCCTTTCCCCCATCAATTCCCCCCTTCTTCTCCCCCATTGTCCTCCGTTAAGTACCTCCTAATCCTCCTAAAGGTGAAAACATATGGTATTTGTGCTTTTCTGCCTGACTTATTTCACTAAGCATAACACCCTCAAGGTCCATCCATGTTGCTACACATGGCCAGATTGCATTCTTTCTCATTGCCATGTAGTATTCCATGGTATAGATAAACCACATCTTCTTGATCCATTCGTCCGTTGATGGACACGTAGGCTCTTTCCATGTTTTAGCTATTGTGGAGAGTGCTGCTATGAACATTGGGGTACATGTGCTCCTATGCCTCAGCATTTCTGTATCTCTTGGGTAAATTCCTAGCAGTGCTATTGCTGGGTCATAAGGGAGTTCTATTGTTAGTTTCCTGAGGAACCTCCACACTGTTTTCCAGAGGGGCTGCACCAGTTTACATTCCCACCAACAGTGTAGGAGGGTGCCCGT
>NW_024082524.1:71415-130140 GCF_003009895.1 Hyaena hyaena
TTTTTTTTTTTTTTTTTTGTCAGTTTCTTGTTTTTCTATAATGGTGTCTTCTAAATCACTTATTCTCCTTTCTGGCTCTTCAATTCATGCATGGCGGCCTCTAATTTATTATGTATCTCATTTATCCCATTTTTTTAATTCTTCATGGCTATTTTTATTTTCTATTCTGTCTGTAACCATAGTTTCTTTGATGTCCCCTATGCTTTTTTCAAGCCCAGCTATTAATTTTACATTATTCTAAAATCTTGTTCAGTTATGCTGCTGATATCTGTTTTGAGCAGTTCATTAGCTGTCATTTCTTCTTGGAGTTTCATTGGAGGAGATCTCTTTCATTTTGTCATTTTAGTTACCTTTCTGGCTTTTGTTAGTTTTAAAGACTTGTTATGCTCTCTGCACCTATGCGCGCTGCTGTATCCAAGAAGACTTTTTGACTGTCCAGGGCCTATCCTTTCAGTGAGTGTTCCTTGAATGGTATCTCTTGGTCTCTCTTGTTGGGACCTTGGTTATTTTATTTTCCTATTTGTAGTGATATTTGGGACTCTCCACCTCTGTACTCTGGTTTGTTTCTTGGGGGTAGCCCTGGAGAAGAAAACAGACAGACAAAAACACAGGGAGCAGGAACACACAAACGCACAGACTAATTCAACTAACATGTAAACTGAGAGGGAAAACGAAAAAGTTAAGACGAAGGAGGGAGAGTGAATAATAGGGAGTATAAAATACATAAAAGGGTCAAAAAGGAGGAAAGAAAAGGAAAAAAGAAGAAAACCGATGGATAAATAACGGTTTAAAGCATATAACTGGAATCCCCAGCTACAGTTAAATAGCAGTGTGAATGCAGTGCTGGTTGAAGAGCATAGAGAAACAGAGAGAAGACAGGGCGGGGTGAGGCAAAATTGGAAATAGAATAAACAGGCAGAAGGGATAAGAAGCTTTTTTCAAAGAGCTAAAGGGTGGAATATGGTTGGACAGGTGAGAGAAGGAAGCTGGTGTTATCCAGAGAAACTATATCGTCTAATTACTCCTGAAAGAAAGAGATGAAAAGGTCGGTAGCTGTAGAATTTACATCTACGGAATTGACTAAATGTGATTGTTTAAGCAAACCGGTGACCAGAGGTAATCAGGTCAGTGTTCTGGGGAAAAAGAAAGAAAAGAAAAAAAAAGTGAGGAGGGCAGCTCTAAAGGAGGGATGGGCGTGGTGTGATCCAATGCATCAGGCTGGATTTCTGCCTTGAAGGCTTGGGGGAGGAGAGTGATGGTGCTCCAGTCCCTTCTTGAACCAAGCGCTGCACCTCGCTCTTTTAGGCGTGTAAACTCCCTGTACTGGGGGCGCAGCCAAAGTGGGTTGCGCTCTCCAACCCAGGCCAGTCCTCAAATCCCAGTCCGCGCGCCCCGCTGAAATTGCCTTAGACACAACTTCCCAAGCAACCCCCTCGGGGCAATTCCAGGCCTTCTGCCTCTCTCTGGGGGTGGAGTCAGAATTGCTGCTTCCTTCTCTGGGTAGGGTTGGCGAGCATGGGCGGGGGCTTGCCTGCTGGGTGCGCGGAGCCCGCTGGAGTGTGGAAAACCAGGTCCCTCTATGTCTTGTCACCTGAAACATGAACTTGCGGGCAAATCTCCCAGTTTTTATCTCTTTGCCTTCCCTCTAGATTTCCCGCCAGCCAAGAGCGCGGACACCTGGTGTCCGCGCGCGGCTCTTCCGGGGGCCCAAGCCCGCCGGGAGGACAATGGCGGCAGGCGAACCGCTACTCTAGAAGTGCAGCCAGCCAGGAGCAAACACAAAGAAGCAGTCTGTGCGCTCAGCCCCCCTGGGACCAGTTGGCGCGAGGGGACCTGGCGTGCAGGTATTTGGCAAGTACGGTCTTTCTATGCCCCGAGCGGAGGATTTTCTGTTTCGGACTCTCTCTTTTTCCCCCTCTCACTCCCCACAGAGGGGGATCGCCCCCGTCCCTGGAGTCTCCAGGGACCCTGCCCAATTTTATCTTTCCCAGTTCGCACTCACATTAGAAGGCTTTCTCAGTGGATTCTGCATCCTTTTTCTCCCAATCTCTTGGGTTTCGTAAGGTTTCCGATGGCTTCAGATCTTTTCCCTGTGAGGTATGGGCGCGAGTGCAAGTACGGAGCTCCTTACTTCTCCGCCATCTTGCCAGATTCTCCCCTTCCACGATCATTTTAAATAATAGTGGTGATAACATGCATCCTATCTACTTCCTGGCTTTGATGTAAATAATTTTAGTGATTTAGATGATATTTGTGTGTAAATAGTCTTTATGGATATAGTTTTCTTTTAATCTTATTAGCAATGGCTGCTAAATTTTATATAGTATATTTTCAGTCCCTGTTAATAAAATTGTGGTTTTCTCCTTGCAATTTTTAATGTTGATAGGACATTGTTCATTATGTTGGTAGAATAGCAGATATAGACCTACACTTGCACTTCTGGAATAAATGCAACTTGGTTAGAGAGTGTTTTTCTTTAGATTCATTGCTTGAATCTGTTTGCACATGTTTTCTTCAGAATTTTAAATCTTTATTCATAAGTGAGACTTGTTTCTAGTTTTCTGTCTTATACTCTCCTGGCCAGGTTTAAGTAATAAAATGATGCTGGCTTTATGAAAGGTATCGGTGGACTTTCTATAGATTTTAATGGCTAGAAGAATTTAGATAACATTGATGTTTATCTGTTATTCTTTTTTATCAGGATAAAATTCACATAACATAAAATTCACCATTTTAGCCATTTTAAGTGTAAAATTAAGTGATTTTTAGTGTGTTCACAATTTTATGCAACCATCAACACTATCTAATTCTAGAACATTTCTATAATTCCCAAAATAAACTGCATACCCATTTGCAGTCGTGCCCAACAAGTTAAATTCTACTGTGAACTCCTGTGTTTCTCCTGCATTTTCTCATGATAGATTTCCAATCAACATTCCAATCTTCTGTATAGTAATTTATTCAAGCTTTCCACTTCAACTGTGGTTTTGTTATTTATTTATTTTTTTAAGGGAATCATCCATTTCCGTAGATCTTTAAATTGATTGTGAAAGAGTTAAAAATGCTATCCTCATGTAATTATTTTAGTGTCTAGTATCTGTGGTTGTCTCTTTTCTACTTGCTAATCTGTATATTTTTCTTGCCTTATTGTGGTCAATCAAGTTCTTGAGACCTCAATCTATTTGAATTGGTATTTTGCAATGCCTTTTTTTCATTCATTTTATTCATTCTAATGTATTTTATCTTCTACAAAATTAATTTCAAATTTTTATATATATTTATTTATATTTTTTCAAATTTTTATATATATTTATATATTTTTATATATTTGCCAAGTTCTAATTCACTTAACACAAAATTCACACATTTAAAGTGTATGACTCAATGATTTTTTAGAATATTTACATATTTATGCAATATTTGCAACAACTTTAGAAACTTTCATCATGCCCCAAAATGGTTAAGATGCTAAAATTTATTTTATGTATATTTTACCACAATTAAGAATAATTAAAGTATTGAAAACAATAAAAATAAAATCCCCTGGAATTTATTTGGGATTATGATAAATCTATAAATCAATACAGGAATTATTGACATTTAACATATTAAAGTTTCCAAACAAGGTGCATTCTCTATTTAGATTTCCCTAAACTTCTCACTGCAATGTTTTACACTTTTTGGTCTACAAATGTTGCATATCTTTTGAGATTTACCTCTACTTAAAATTTCTTTAAAATTCAATTTCTAATTGCTGATAGGCATAAAATTCATATTTTGTATCTTTTTAAAAATTTTTAAAAAATTTAAATGTTTTATTTATTTTCGAGACAGAGAGAGACAGAGCATGAGCAGGGGGAAGGACAGAGGGAGAGAGAGATACAGAATCCAAAGCAGGCTCCAGGTTCTGAGCTGTCAGTACAGAGCCTGACGCGCTGCTCAAACCCACCAACTGTGAGATCATGACTTGAGCCAAAGTTGGATTCTTAACCAACTGAGCCACCCAGGTGCCCCATATTTTGTATCTTGATCATGTATTCTATAATGTTGCTAATTTCCCCTTTTAGCTTCTTTTGTAGATTACTTTGGATTTTCTACATAGATGAACATGGTGTTTGTGAATAAAGACCTTTTAATTTCTTTCCAATCTGGATGCATTTTATTTCGCTCCCCCATGCTTTATTGAGATGTAATTAACATAGAAAATTGAATAAATTGATGTTGTACAACATGTTGATTTGATATATTTATATATTGCAATATGATTACAACCATGTTAGCTAGCAACTCCATCATCTTAGACAATTATAATTTCCTTTTTGTAATGAGAATATTTAAGATTTACTCAGCAACTTTTAAGTGTATAATATAGTACGGTTAACTATAATCCAAATTCTGTGCATTAGATCCCCAGAAGTAATCCATTTTCAAAATGGAAGTTTGTATCTTTGACCAATATCTCCCCATTTTCCCCAACACCCCACACTGGTAACCATTATTCTACTCGCTGTTTCTACAAGTTCAGCTTTTAGATTCCACATGTAAGCAATATCATACATGAGAAATATTTGTTTTGTTATGTCTTATAAATAGTCCAGTAGTCAATAAAATTGAAAAGAGAAAACAGAAAATAATAGAGAAAATCAATGAAACAAAAATCTAGTTCTTTCAAAAGATCCATAAAACTTAGAAATCTCTAGCAAGAATGACAAAATTAACCTACAGTGATTCACTGCATTTACACATATTTGCTGAAGATGTTAATATCTATATCCATAATAATTTATGGGTAGTCTACTTTAGAAATCTAAGTACCCATTTTTTTTTCAATATATATCATACAGTGGAAAGAAGAATAAGGGAAGTTGATTTAAAACAACAATGAGATTTGTTTTCCAACATAACAGCTAGATTGTGGCCCTTCATGACAGAAATTATTTGTGTACTATCTCTTGTAATTAGGTAAAATTTTTGTCTAAGTGATAGAAAGAATTCAACAATCTGTCATGAGTTCCATTTTTCAAAGTACAAATCAGTTTTTTGCAAATTGAAAAATCCTTGGAGACAAAATGTACCTAAAGTATTAATTGGCCAGAGTCTCATATCTCATGACTCATGTAATGGTAAAAATAAGGTATCTGAAATTTTTCATATTTTGAATAAATTCCTCTTTCACATTGTTGGAATTGTATTCCATATTGTATTCCATATAGAGTGTCGAAGATCTGCTTTTTGCGAAATGGAATATATGGTGTCACAATTGTCTCACATGTTCGTAATTGAAATAAAGTTTTTTTAAAAATTTATCTATTTTTAGTATGTGTCTGTCTGAAATGTGTGTGTGTGTGAGAGAGAGAGAGACAGAGAAAGAGACAGAGAGACAGAGGCGGAGACAGAGACAGAGAGAGAGTGTACACATAAGAGATCCATGCCATTTTATAGCTGGCCAAATTTATAACTCAGGTTTTCTTAATAATTCTTAAAGCTGTGTTCCTGTTAATTTCAGGCAATAAATTTTGTTGTTATGTTTGGAATGTTAGAGAAATTCTTAAAAATTCATCTTAAATTTGTTTATATATCTCTTAATATTGTCCATGTTATTCTCTTTATATTTCTTTGAACACAACGAATCACTTTTCGTGTTCCTCAGCAACAGGATGGGTGGTGGGGAGTTGAGATGTTCTTCTTTACAGTAAAATGTCTGCCAATAAAAGTAGAAAGAACTGATGGCAATAGAAGTCATTTTTTAACCACCAAATAGTAATCAAATCAGACAATAACTAGGAACAAAACTAAGGCCAAGAGTTGAAATTTTGTGAGGAGGGAACAGAATACCCATATGGTATCAAAATATCATCACACAGAATGCTTATTAGTCACAGAGGAGCAAAGTTTCCTTTACAATGGAGTGATCTGTCCAACAATACCATAAATAAGTGATCAAACTGGGTAATGCCAAGAGCAGCACCGACAGCTAGACAAACTTCTTTTGGAGCTTTCAGATGTGATGTGATGTGAACTACCTATCACCTATTTAATATTCTTGCCAAAAATGTTAAACAGAAATCTAACTGAGAGGACAATATCAGGCAAAACCATATTGTGGACACACTGGAAGCAAATGCACTTAGGCTCTTAGAAAATGTGATTGTCATGGATGATTTAGTTCAAGGACTATTTGGGACTAGAAGATACTGAAGAGACATGACAACTGAATGCAATGTATGATACTTGATTAAACTATTAACGCTAAAAAGGATATCACTGGGATAATTGGGGGAATTTTGAATATTGACTGTATATGGCCTTAGATAATATTATGTCATTGTTAAGTTTCTTCAGTGTGATGATAGTAATATGGTTAGACGGGAGAATATCCTAGTTCTTAGGAGATCCATTCTGAAGTAATTGGATGAAGTATTTGGAATTTGAGTACTTAAGCAAAAGGAAAAAATGAAGGATAAAGCAGTGGGTTTCATAATATGAAATCTAGGTAAAAGAATGCTCACTTTTCAATGTTGTGCATTTTGAAAATAGAAAGTTGAGGAAAATGGGTTGATCATATTTTAGAGTTATGCAGTGATATATTATGCAATAAAATAAGATGATTTCTGGTGTTGAAAATAATCCAGAAGAGAGAGAGGGGAGAAGGTCTATAAGAAATGAAATTGGTAATGATTTGTTAATGGTCGCAGTCCAGTGATGAATACTTGGAGGCTCCCTCACTATTCTGTCTTGAACAGTGTTTCTCAAAGTGTGGTTCCCCAACCAGCAGTATCTGCATCACTAGGGAGTTTGTTAGAAAAAGAAACTCTGGGTTCCATCCCAGATTTTTAAATCTGAGACTACAGATATAGACTTCAGCAATCTGTATTCACAAACCCTATGGCTTATTTGGATTCTGACGTAAGCTAGTGTTCAGGGCCACAATTCTAATGAGCCTGGAGATTGTCAGTTTGTATACAAATCCTATTTGTATATGTTTGAAATTATACACAGTACAGTTTAAGAAAAAATGGAGAAAACAGGCATCACAGCTATCTAGTAGTCAAGTTTTAATGACGTCTCATGGCAAATAATCCAAATGTTATGCAAAAACTCCAGAGAGTAGAAAAGAGAAACTATTCCCCAACTCAGTCTGAGACTAGAAAACCTTGACATTAGAACTACCGAAGATAGTATAAGAAAGAGAAGCATCAATTTCACTCGTGAACAGAAGACGCAAAAATCCTAAGCAAAACTTTAGCAAACTGAACCGACCAGAACTCTTTCCTGCTTTGTCAAAGATTGGTTGGCCGTACATTTTTGTGTCCAATTCTGAGTTCTCTATTCTATTCCATCGGTCTATGTGTCTGTTTTTGTGCCAATACCATACTGTCTTGATGATGTCAGCTTTGTAGTAGAGGCTAAAATCTGGGATGGTGATGCCTCCCATTCTGGTTTTCTTCTTCAATATTACTTTAGCTATTCAGGGTCTTTTGTGGTTCCATACATGGAAAGAGCCAAAGTGTAAGGAGGAATATGGGTACGGAGGAGGGCACTTGTGGGGATGAGTACTGGGTGTTATATGGAAACCAACTTGACAATAAACTATTTGTAAAGAAAAAAAAAGAAAAGGTATGTTTTGTAAGCTTAAGAACTATTTATCCATTCTTTCTATGATTGGAAAATCAGAATGTGAAATATGAATCTGTTTTATGGTCTCATGTAAAACTTGAAAGAATGTCTAAGACAGAAAATAAGCATCTTCTGCTAGAAAACTATCCGGTATTCTTCAGTCTACCAAGAATTGAAGAACAGAAGGCTGAACAAAAGTGAACTAATCACAAAAAACTCATTGCATATTTTTCTTTCTTTTCTTTTTTAATATTTTTATTTATTTCTAGAAGAGAGAGAGAGAGAGAGACAGCGTGAGCAGGGGAGGGTCAGAGAGAGAGGGAGACACAGACTCTGAAATAGGCTCCAGGCTCTGAGATGACAGTCAGCACAGAGCCCGACGCGGGGCTTGAACCCACGAACCGCGAGATCATGACCTAAGCGAAAGTCGGACGCTTAACCGACTAAGCCACCCAGGCGCCCCTCATTGCATATTTTTCTAAGTAACTTTATTTAACAGTGTACCACGTTAACGTGAGTTTTTTGTGTTAGGCTTAGGGAAAGTTTGTTGTTGGCTTTTTCCAATTAAGTTTGCTAAAAAATAGAGATCCCAATGAACTCTAAAGTGATGTTATTTGTTAAAGTTTGTGAGCCACAAGTATGGTTGCAGACAATTAAGTACTTTGTGAAAAGTGTGAGAGATTTGTAAATGGAAGTGAAAAGCTGTTTCTTTCAAGCTGAATGATCAAACATATTTTTGGAGAAAAATAGTGGTTGAACAGGTGTTCAGTATTACGAACTTGTAAAGAACACAACAGCTGAGTATGGCAAAAGTACATACGTTAAATTCTTTGTTCTTAACTGAGGGCTGAGGGGGGTGGAAGAGAAAGGAAGGGGGGTGATGGGCATGGAGGAGGGCACTTGTTGGGATGAGCACTAGGTGTTATATGTAAACCAACTTGACAGTAAACTATTTAAGGAAAAAAAGAAGTTATGTATTTCTCATGTTCTGCTATCATTATATCTTTTTTCCAGAAAAATAAAATTTTTTTTTTCTTTTACAAATAGTTTATTGTCAAATTAGTTTCCACATAACACCCAGTGCTCATCCCCACTAGTGCCCTCTTCCATGCCCATCCCCCCTCCCCCCCACATCCATCAGTCCTCAGTTTTTGTCAGCATTCAAGAGTCTCTAATGGTTTGCCTCTCTCCCTTTCCCCCACCATTTCCACCCTTCTTCTCCCCCTTGGTCCTCAGTTAAGTTCCTCCTAATCCTCCTATACGTGCAAACATATGATATTTGTCCTTTTCTGCCTGACTTATTTCGCTCAGCAAATCAGAGAACTCTAGATGCTGGCGAGGATGTAAAATTTCTTTTTTTAAAATAGTGTGTTCTCAAGTTGGTTTCCATATAACACCCAGTACTCATCCCCACAAGTGCCCTCCTCCATACCCATCACAGCCCTTCCCCTTCCCCCACCCCCCTCAGTCCTCAGTTTGTTCTCAGCATTCAAGAGTCTCTCATGGTTTGCCTCTCTCCCTCTACCCCACTATTTTCCCTCTTCTTCTCCTTCACGGTCCTCTGTTAAGTTTCTCCTAATCCTCCTATACGTGCAAACATATGGTATTTGTCCTTCTCTGCCTGACTTATTTCTCTCAGCATAACACCCTCAAGTTCCATCCATGTTGCTACACATGGCCAGATTTCATTCTTTCTCATTGCCATGTAGTAGTCCATCGTATAGATAAACCAAATATTCTTGATCCATTAGTCCGTTGGTGGACACTAGGCTATTTCCATGTTTTGGCTATTGTTGAGAGTGCTGCTATGAACATTGGGGGAGAAATAAATAACTTCTTTTTTTAAAATGTTTTTATTTACTTCTGAGAGAGAGAGGCAGCATGAACAAGGGACGGTAAGAGAGAGAGGGAGATACAGGATCTGAAACAGTCTCCAGGCTCTGATCTGGCAGTCAGCACAGAGCCCGATGCGGGGCTCAAACCCATGAACCTTGAGATCATGACCTGAGCCGAAGTCGGACGCATAACCAACTGAGCCACCCAGGCGCCCCAGAAATACATAACTTCTAATGAATTTCATGGATCTAGTCAATGATCACCAACAACTGCTAATATCATAAAAGGAGTGACAACCATGCGTTGTGGGCCTCTGATGGGAGAAATCGATAATATCCAATCATGGCAACTGGAAGGAGGCACACAAGTTCAGTCAGCCTAGTGACAGAATTTGATCACCCGGGAAACTGATTCAGCAGGCTCTGCTTCACCTATACATTGTTTCCCTCTTTTGTTGAGTGCTCTGATAGGCCAGGAGCACAGAGAAAAGGAGCCTACCAGACAACTGGCTGCCTTCTTCACGTGCCCCAACAGCTGTCAGATTCCACCATGCTGTCCTCACAGACTCCCTCATCACTGTGCCTTCCATGTTACAGCTCCATCTTAGACCCCCTCATCTTGATTATGTGGCCACATCATCACCATTCGAGACCCACGGGCCCATGGCCACCTGCTCACCCCTTATCCCAGACCCACAGATTCCTAGATCTATACTCGTACCAGCTCAACCACACCTGCAGGAAAGCGAACACAGTCCAGTTCCACAGCCATCCTGATATTCTCTAATGCTTAAATTTACTCTTTCTCACTCCCATGTTCCTCAGTTTGGGAATCCAGTATTTCACAGAAGCAATTCATGGGATATTCATAAATGAGGCAACACAAACAGCCAAAAAGTGTGAAAGCACATTCACCCCAACTGGAAATCAGGGAAATACCAAACAAAACAATAAGAAACCACATTCACACTACAGAAAATTTGAAAGGGTAGAAGGAAAATGAAACCAAATGCAATTTCTGAGATGCAAGAAGGAAAAAAGAGCAAGAAAATAATAAATATTATGTAATTCTAATTAGATACAACAGTATAAAATAATAGTAACAATAGCAATGATGTCTTGGTGTATTAAGTATAATTTAAATATATTATAAGATGCCATGAAATCCAGGAGGGAAATAAAGAAAGATTAAAATATTTTAAGATCTTGTATTGTCCAAGAGGATGGTACAAGTATGAAACTCAGATGTTCATAAGCTGAGGAGGCACAAGGTAATTTCTAAGGTAACCACTGAAAAATAGTGTTCATAATAACAAACAAATAGACAGGAAAAGTGGAATGTCAAAACAACACAATAATCAATTCAAAAGAAAGCGAGGATATGGGGCGCCTGGGTGGCTTAGTCGGTTAAGCGTCCGACTTTCGCTTAGGTCATGATCTCGCGGTTCGTGGGTTTGAACCCCACGTCGGGCTCTGTGGTGACTGCCATCTCAGAGCCTGGAGCCAATTTCAGAGTCTGTATCTCCCTCTCTCTCTGACCCTCCCCTGTTCACGCTGTCTCTCTCTCTCTCTCCTAGAAATAAAAATAAAAAATATTTAAAAAAACCCAAAAACAAAAAAAAACAAAAGAAAGCGAGGATAGGATGGGGGGGTGGAAACAGGAAGATATGGAATAAATGGAAAATAGACAAATGAGACAGTAAATACATGAAATGTAAAAGTAGTTAAAAAAGAAAACACAATTAGACTGGACAAGAAAAGGAAAATCAAATTATATGCACGTCACAGGAGGCACACTTTACAACATCGGCATACACAGAAAGTTTGCAATTAAAAGGATGTAAAACGACATACATAACATGCCAGTTTAGCTCTAATGATATCAAGCTAAAAGACCTTTAAGTAAAACGGATTCTTACCAAGGGAAAAAAAAAAAAGACTTTAGGATGACACAAAGTACCAAGAAGTTATAAAACTGAAACTGGTATACAAGGAATAACAGAGTCAAAAATACAAAATGCACAAATCAAAGAACTTCAATGAGAAATTCACAAATCTGCAATCATTGTGGTTGGTTTTTGACACCGCTCTCAGTAATTGATGAGAGAAAGACAAAAAAAAAAAAAGTCAATGAGGATATAGATGATTTGAACATGATTAGCAAACATGAAACAATGAGACTTTATAAAAAACCACACCCACAAAATGTAGAATGTGCACCCATTTCACACACACACACACACACGCACACACACACAGTTAACATTTAGAAAAATTGATCAGATATGGGCCACAGAGAAAATCTGCACAAATTTCACAGGAGAGGAGGTCCTCTGACCACAATAGGATACTGGACAAAAGTAATCACGAAAAATGCCTATTCAGGTCCTTTGTTTCATTTTGTATATGGATTGTTTGCTTTTCTACTGTTGAATTGTAGTTCCACATATTTTTGACATTAATTCCTTATCAGATATGTGCTCGAGAAAATATTCTGTAGGTTGCCTTTTCATTGTGTTGATCAGTCATGTTGGTGTGCAGAAACTTATTATCTTTTCATTGTAGAAATTTATTTGTTCATTTATTACATTCCTTATAGAGAATTCTGCTGTGAATAGAGCATTCAAAAATTGTTAAATATAATTTGTTTTACAACTATTCTGACATATAGAATTATGGACACCAGAAGATGCAAAAATGAAGGAGGTACAGTTTTTGTCTTCACGGAGTTGTTAGTGTATTATGGAATATGAAACAATTAGAATATTGCACATTAAAATACCAAATGATGTATAACCATGTAGCCTAGCTGTTCACTACTCTTTTGTTCTTGTCTTTTCAACGTGTTTCTTTCCTAAATTTTAAGTACATCTTATTAAAGCGTAACCTATCTACACAAATTACACAAATCAAAGGGTGTACCTGAACTCACAAAATGACGCACCCATGTATCCACAAGCATACTGAGAAGTAGAACATTGTATAGTCCCTTGCCTGAGGGGTGATTATGCCAACTTCCATCACTGTATATTGACTTTGACAGTTTTAACAATTTATGAATGGAATTATTGAGTACTTTTGTTTCTCTCTTGGCTTTTTTCACTCAAATGATGTTTGCGAGCAGACGCTTTTTAGTTTGATGTAAACCCACTTGTTTACTGTTGCTTTTGTTGCTTGTGCTTTGGGTGTCACATCTATAAAATCATAGCCAAGACAAATGTGAAGTAGATTTTTCCCTATGTTCTCTTCCAGAAGTTTTACCATTCCAGGTCTTATACTTAAGTTTTTATTCTATTTTGAGTTAAGTTTTGCAGATGGAGCAAGGTAAGGGTCCAATTTCATTCTTTTGCATGTGAAATTCCACTTTATTAAGGAGACTGTCTCCTTTTATTGAGGAGCACCATTTACTGAGGACACTGTCTTTTCTCCTTGACTATTCTTGACTCCCTTGTCAAATATTAGCTGACTGTGTATGCATGGACTTACATCCAGGGACCCAATTGTGTCCCATAGGTCTATGTGTCTGCTTTGGGGCCAGCACCATATTGGTTTGATTACTATAGTTTTGTAATCAACTTTGAAATAAGGAAGTGTGATATCTCCTGCTTTGCTCTCCTTACTGAGGATTGCTTTGGCCGTTGGTTGCTATGCCACAGCCTTTATGAAAGGGACTGTGACAGTAATGAGCAAGATTATATGTGTTTTCACCCTTTATTCAGCAATAGTAGTATATCTAGGGATCAACCTCAAAGACATACTGATAAATATTGCTAAAGATTATGTCACAATTCTATTCACTGTGGCTGTATTTGTGACAGCCAGAATAGAAACAACCAAAGTGACTGAATCATGGTACGTTCACACAATGGCTGTTGAAAGGAATGGGAGATGCCTCTACAGAGCACTATGGGGTGGTCTCAAGGATATTTTTCTCCAGCTTTACTGGGTATAATTGTATCCCCCCCCCAAAAAAAAAACCCAACAACAACCATTCAAACTCCATATTAGTGTATACCATCTCATGAGTTTGGGCATATATATGCACACATCGGTGTAACCGTCTCCACGATCAACATAATAAACATATCCATCACCTCCAGAAGTTTTTCTATGTCCCTTTGTTATTTTCTTTTGGTTTGTTTTTGACTTTGCTTTCTTGTGAGAAGAAAATTTAACGTGAGATTTACCCTCCTGACATGTTTTTATGTGCACAGGACCTCTTATTCAAAGTGTTTAATATAGTCAAACTTATGGAAACAGACAATAGAATGGTGGTTGCCAGGGGAGGGGGAAGAGGGAGCATGGAGAGCTGTTGTTTAATTGGTATAAAATTACAGTTATTCAAGATGTTCTAGAGATAATATAGTGCCTATACATAACAATGAAGGCCATATTTCCAAGTGAGAAAAGGCAAAGTGGAGGAGTTTATATAGATTATGCAGCAATTATCTAAAGAGGAGGGAGTATACTGAATGTCTGTCTCTCTGATGAGAGATACAGTTCTGATGGCCAGGTAATACCAGTTGCCCCATTCTTTGAGCCGTTAAGGAATCTGTTGAATATACCCCTCCATGAGGTTTGCTTACCCTGGTGTCCCCACTTCTCACTTCTACCCAATGTTGGCTGTCTCTGGGGGTGCCTGTTCACCCACAAACAACTTTTGACAAATTGCTCAATATTTGCTCCAGATCATTCCATTTTTTCATTATCAATTAATACTTGCCTTACGCGTTAAGCTGTTCTTGCTCAGAAACCAGAGGTATCAGGCCTTTATGGCCCTGCAGTGTTCATGTGACCTACTTTGGGAGAGGTGCCTTTCTGGGCAAGGGTTGAAGGTAGTGGAATGCTGGAAGGGGCTCTTACTGGAACATAAGAGCAAACTTGACTCTTCAGGAGTTTTGCGAACCAGCTGTTGAACACACCTGTTTCAAAGACTGAATTCTATAAAGTAGCAATTACATTACCTGCATTATATTGAAAACAATCATAATACATACTCAAAACTCATCAATCTCTAATCACTTTTCCTACATCTTGAGGTTATGTACACTTATTGCATCTGCATGGTGGAAATGCATCTCTTCCACACTCTGCATTAATTGAGATGAGGTCAGTAGCTTGAAATTGGCAAATGCTATAGCACAGGACATTTCCCCCAAACCACCCCCTCCCCCAGAGAGCATGTTGTTAAACATTTGCTCGCATACCACTGGTTGAAATTGATCTACTCTGCAGATGCTGCAGATCTGCAGATGTGATGGATATCATCAGATCTAACCAGTGCTGTTGTAAAACACATGAGAGTCAAGACCTAACGTACAGTATCCTACAAAGTGATGTTTTAAATCTGAACTGGAGTAGTACATGACTAAGGATGGTTCACAAAAAGGTTGGATATTTGACATTTGTAACAAAGTCCTACGATGCCCATAATATGCCACCGTTAAGAGGCGTTATAAAAAGATATAGAGCAGTGTTCGTACACGCATGCACACGTGCATTTGTGGGGGGTGGGGGAGGATGCATCAATATCAGGTCTAAGAGGCTCTCCATAGAAGGGCAGGTGGGACCAGAAAAGTGAAAGGGTACAGGGAAATGGGGCTCACTCCTTCTCCCAATCTCCATGACTTTATTTCTCTTTTCCTCCCTCGTCTCATGCCACAACCTTTAATGCCAAATACATTTTCTCCTTTACCAACTCAGCTGTGGGACCGTGGTGCACCCAGGACACAACTGCATAGCAGGGTTTTAGGCCTTTTCCAGACAACACTGCTTCCTTCCTCTGTGACAGCACGGCCTTGTCTATCTATTACTGAACGAGGAGGGGTTTCGAAATCACTGATTTAAGTAGCAAATCAGGGAAAGAAGGAAAGCGTGAGATGGACGTCAGTCTTGCCCTGTGTGCTAAGTGACTTTGCAGGTTTATCTGGCATTAGATAAGGAATATAAGAAGCTTCACTTCTCAAGGCCTGAAACAAGAAAGCATAAGCTGTCATCAGATGTCATCACCATCAATCAGGAACGGAGGGAGAAAACACGATGGGAAATAGTCAGCGACCAAGCACATCCAGTCGAGCTTTCCATCTTCCGGGCGGGGTCTCCAGGTCCTCCTTTGTTTGGAACATCAGCAGAGGACTGAGAAACAAGTGATGGTAAGATCTGATCGACTACTGCATTTTGTTACCTCGAATAGGAAACAAAAGAACTGTTTTTGAAAGACTCTTCTCACTGGATGTCTACTGCTTCAAGTTTTGAATCTTTCACTCAATGGTATATGTATATAGACATACCATCAAGATGTAGGAAAAGTAATGAGAGATTGATGAGTTTTGAGTATGTAGTATGATTGTTTTCAGTATAATGCAGGTAACATAATTGCTACTTTATAGAATTTACTCTTTAAAATTTATGAAATTATTAGTTAATTTAGGACCTGGCAAAGAGAAGGGAGTCATCCCCCATCCATCTTTGGTTATAAATTTCCCCTAAAACACTTGTGCAACTTACCTGTACTCATACAGTGTGTTTCCTCATAGGTAAAAGGGTGGTTATAATGCTTAGCTCAGAAAGCTGCTGTGAGGCTGTATGTGTTTAGCATACAGTGGGCACAAAATAAATAAATGATAATGATTCTTCTTCATATTTCGTGGGTCCTTCAAAAGTAAGTTCTGGGTCTAATTCATGTTCCTTCTTTGATTCTTCTGGCCCTGGTTTCCTTCAGTGTCTGCCACTGTAAAATACATATTGGACTAGAATTGAACTGGCATTCACTTGGCTATAGTGGGCTTGAATGGATGTTTTCTTTGGCCCACGTACAGAAAACCAGAGCCAATGTTTTAAAACTGAGATATTTTACATAGAAATCTAGAAATCCATCGTCTCTTGAAAAATCAGGAGATGTAGCAATGAGGAGTCCACATCCCCACATGACAACAATAGGCTGGAGCCAGGTGGCAGCTGGTCCCTTAGGTAGAGCATGCACTGTCAGTTGGCCAGAGTCTATCTGGCCTGCTCTGCTCATTCATAAGACTTGCTTGACCCTGCAGACAACTCAATTTGGGGCCCTCTGGCCAGCTGGAAACAGTCTATGCCAGGCAGAAGGTAGGCACTTATTTTAAATGAGGAAAACCTTTATCCCCCCTTTCTTCACTACCCTTTTCTTGTCTAGTCATGCTAAGGAAGCCCAGTTATTGAGTAAGGCGATTCTCACTTAGAAAAGTAAATTGAACAAATCTGTTAGAGTCAGGAGAGTCTACGTTATACTGTGGTAGCAAACAACTCCTATATCTCAGTGCCTTACAACAATAAGAGTTTATTATTTGTTCACACACACAAACCTAGACACAAAATGAAAACACCCTTATATTTTGACAAGCATGGGTACATACATGAGTGAATGGGTATGTTTGCAATCATGAGTCAAATGAAAACTCTTACATATGAACATATGACCTCCCACAGAACCCTATTTAGAGACTGACTAGCTTAGACCCCATGAAGCTGTTTTCATAAGAGACATAAAAAGGCCCCAGAATCTAGGCATTAAAGGATGGGGGGGGGTGCAAGAATATCCACTCTCAGCCAAGGAATTGCCCCATATCATAAAAAGAGCCTGGAAAGCTTATAAAAGAACCTAGAGGTTAAAGAAAAACACGTTAAGCATTTTGGACTTTAAACATTTTGTAAATGCATAAATAGGCAGTACTCTACTGAGGCCTCCTCTTATGGGTTTCTAGCTCAAGAGCGAGATGCACTCCAGATAGCCGGTAGGAAGAGAAATGGATCTGCCAAGCCTGGGTCAGAGAGAAGGGCTAGAGGGCTGGAGTCCTCTATCTCCAGCAGGAGCTGCAGATAGAAAGGAAGACGTTAGAGCCAGGTCACATTCATTTCCCCTCCTGGCTCTCCCCTCTTTTTTGTTCTACCCAATCGAGGCTTTGTCACCTGGACGACAGCACAGAACTCTTCCTCACTGATGTGTTCATTTTGGTTCTTGCCTCCTCCAATCTCTCCATCAAAGTCACTATATATATATATATATATATATATATATATATATATATTTTTTTTTTTTTTTTTTTTTAGTCAAGCCTGGGATAATTGAATATACTCTTCCCTAGCTCAGACATTCCCTGGCTCCTCACCACCCACAGTTTTGGGTCTAGCTCCTAAGCCTGGCATTCTAGACCTCTGTGACCAGTAGCCTCTCCAGCCTCATCCCTTTCCATTCCAGCAGTTCCTCTAAGGTTTCTGCTTCACTCAAACACCACACCCCATCCAACATTTTGGTCTGGGAGTGCCCAGCCTTCCCTCTCAACCTTCCCAGGACTCTATGTCTCCTCAGACCTCAGTCCTTCCTCTCCAGACTGATCATAAAAATTTAGCCACAAAACACAACTAGTGAAGTCATCCAGGCTCGACATTTAGACTGGAGGCAGAGACAAGATCTCCCTCCAGGCTAGGCTCTTATCACTTGTGTATAAGAGCTCACCACAGCATATTGCAGAGGTCTGGCTAGAAAGCTCTGAGATGGGGACGCCTGGGTGGCTCAGTCGGTTGGGCGTCCAACTTTGGCTCAGGTCATGATCTCACGGTTCGTGGGTTCGAGCCCCACATCGGGCTCTGTGCTGACAGCTCAGAGCCTGTTTTGGATTCTGTGTCTGCCTCTCTCTCTGCCCCTCCCCTGCTCATGCTCTGTCTCTCTCTGTCTCAAAAATAAATAAACATTAAAAAAATTAAAAAGAAAAAGACAGCTCTGGGATGGGAGTGAGGAGACCTGGGCGTGCCACTTGATATGCTGCATGCCCAGCCACTCTCAGGGCCTCAGTTTCCTTGTCTCTTGACACCAGGGCACTGGGCATTTCCTGCTGAGCACGGAGCTCTGACGGTTCACTGAGCAACCACCAACTACCATCTCTGGCATCAGGCTGAGGAGCTTGGGTGCCTGGGCCCAAGGAGGTTCAACCCACCAACCCATACCTCTCAGTTAGGCCCTGCTTACCACAGTGTCCTCCCATTTCCCAACCATCCCCACCCCGTGCTGTGCTCTCCTTTCAGGGACCAGGCTACCTGCTGCCGTGCAAGGCTGGAGCAGGGGAATGGGGCCAGAAGATGCCTGAGAGGAGTTTCTCAGCATCAGCAGAGCCTCAGCGGCTTCCAGCTTCCGCTGCCACTCTGAGGAGGCAGAAATCGAGTCCTGATCAGAAGTTACAGGAGCCTGCAATGGAAAGGGTGTAAGAGAATGGGAACTGAAAACCATGCCTCCCCATGTTCTGCAATTGTCTCTTCAGCTCCCGGTTCCGCTCAAGGCCCCACCCACCCCAAGGCCATCTGCCCTTCCCATGTACTAAGCTTGGCCCCTGCCTGGGTCCTGGACCCCGCTATTTTCCAGGATCTGTGGCCGCAGTGAGGACAGGGTCAAGGGTGGTACATGGCTGGAGGGCCAGAGCTGAGCATCTAGAAACAAGGAAGGAGAGGCCAGGGGATCAAACCCTCTGGCAGACACATATTACCAGTACACAGACAGGGCCAGGATGTTGCAGTATCTGGATGTGGGAATCTGAGTGCCTGCTGGCCATTAGTCGTTGTGGCTTGTGCAAGTCCTTTCCCCTGTTTGGCCAGCTTTCCTTTCTATGTCCTTCCTCTATATCTTTCCTGAGACACCCATTCCTGCCAGCAGTTTCAAAACTCTCGGGGCAACAGTGACGAGTGTGGGAAAATACAGGTGTCTGCACTTTAACCTGAAAAGCACCTGGAGAGATGTGATGACTGTCCCTGTCCAGGGACTGGTTCTCACCTCCATACTGCCCAATCCCCATGGAACTTGAAGGACCAGCTTGGCTCATCTCCAGGAAGCTTTCTCTAAGGGCCTCTGGACTCTCCCCTGGGTTTTGTGGCCCTCACCACCATGGCCCGCCTTTCAGCGGGACCTTCTATCCCATCAGTCTGTTTCATGTGGAATAACAGCACCCATTCGTTGAAGTCCTGCTATGTGGCACAACTTGGCCTGGTCCTCTTGTCAATGCTATAGGCTTATGATATTGTCCCCATCAGTACACCACTAAGGAAATGGAGGCTTGGAAGTGTAATGTCACTTGTCCAAAGTCTCACAAATAGGAAATGGCAAGGCTGGGAGAACCCTGCCCTTGCCCACTAGTCTGAGATGCTGCCTCCTCCTCCCCTCCTCCTGCTCCTCCACCTCGTCCTTCTCTGCCTCCGACTTCTGGTCCCGCTCCTCTCCTCCCCCTCTTTCTGCTCCTCATCAGTCGCCACCTCCACTTCCCCCTTGTATCTCCCATGGCATCAAGCACAAAGGTTGGCCATGCAATAACACAGTATATAGCTAGCTCTGTGGTCGTTCTCAATTTACGCACATGCTGGACAGGGCAGAGGTCCTGTGGGTCTTCTTGGAAAGAGAAGTTGTCAGTTGCATCTTCAAGGCTGCTGGAGTCCAATATAGAGACAAAGATTTTGGGGCCTGACCAATCAGCAGACCTCTTTGGGTGCTTGCCTGCAGGAGCAGAGAGCGCAGGGTGGAGTGTCAGTACCAGGCCTGCCATGGAGAGGAGACGTGGGTATGTTGTGGGATGAAGATAGTAGCCCAGAATGTCAGAGCTGGAAAGACCTTGAGGACCAGTCAGTTCCTGCTCTTTATTTTCCAACCGGGGAAATTGAGGCCCAAGGAGAAGTATTATTTCCCCAAAATCATATGGCAGGCTGCAATCGGGCTAGAGAGGGAATCCATGTCTTCAGGACAAAGAGAAAAGAGTCTGGGCAGTGGCTGAGATGGGAACCTCCTCACAGCCCCCAGACTCTCCTTTCCTCCCCGGGGTTGCACAGGGGTGGGCCTCAAACTGGGACATGATGCTCTCCTTCCCAGCTGGGGAAAGCTGAGGACACGTTAGACGAGCCTTTCCCCCCTGAACCCACCCCACTCTACCTCACCCCCAATCTGAGGTCTCATCTCACTGTGGACCATTTCCACCCTCCAGATTGCTCCTTCCCACCAACACTTGGTAGATTATACTGATGAAGTTTTATGAGTGGGGCATCTAACGCCCCAAGGAGTAACTTGCCAAGGCCACATCGAAATTGGGTAGTAGGACTGGTGGCAGAACAGTTCGTGCTCCCTGCACCCAAACCCAGATGCCCTCCCTGGCCAGAGACACTCACTGACAACTCCTCCTTGAATGGTCAACTTCTGGACATGGCTGTGAGCTTTGGTAGGGGAGGCTCCACTCATTATCAGTCCTTGAGTCAGGTGCCTCTTTAGGCATGCCCCCTGCTCCCTCTTCAAGGCACTCTCAGCAGGCAAGATTTCCCTAAAGTGGGGGATTTCCAGTCTACAGTCAGACACGTTTAGAGAAGCATTCCCCCACCCCCACTGTCAGACACCATACTCACGAGAAGAAGGCACACTTGTGACACTCGCAAGCCTGGAAGGGGCAGGAGTGCTCCTGGTCCTTGATTTGCTCATCGAGGCCGTGGTTGTAGCAGCGGGCACAGCGACTTACAGTTCTTTTGGGGCCAAGTTCGATCCCCCATGGGGCTCCAGTCTCAAGCCCAGTGAGGGGGTCAGAGGTCCAGCAGGGAACAGCAGGCATTTCATTGGGATCCATGGTTCTAGGGCCAGGAATGGATGTCAGGATGGCCACATGATCCCCTACCCTCAACGTACTTCCTCTGCCCTTCACAATCCCCACCTGAGGTGCCTGGATTCTTCTTCATCCAGCTCACCGCTGAAATCGGATCGCACCCACCCTTCTTGCTCACACAGCCTCCTTCCCAGAAGGCTCCACTCACGCAAAGCCTCGTTCCAGGCAACTCGTGGCATGGTTCCTGTCAACTTTCAATCGAGTCATCATTCTCCTTGCCTACCTTCACTCTACAGAGACCCCGTGTTTAGGCATATACATTCAGTCTTGTGCCCCCTTCAACGATTCCTGCCCTCCCCTCCTCATGTGTCATCCTGTGTTCTGCTATACCTATTTTTCCTGGCAACCACTTCCATTGTTGTCTCCCTAACCTCCTGCATTTATTCACTCCCTACTCATGACTCTATGGCTCCTGCACTCAATTCTGTTATTAGTCTCATGTACATCCTACATTCAAATTTCCTCTCACCTCCCATTCTGATCTTCTTCTGCACCCCACTGTAATCTTAACTATTCTCTCCCCCCGCTTAAGCAGAAACTCCTTTGTACCCCGTGAGATTATATTATGCTGCTGGATCCCAAGCCCCTCCTTTGATAATTATGTCTTATTCATCCCTTCAATTAGTCATTGACTAGATCCCTGTTGAGCCCCCTGTGGAATGCCAGACCCTGATCTGGTTAACAGCCAACTCCTCAATGCACTAATTGTTTTCTTCCACCAGCACACCCTCTCTGCTTTCATTTAAACCCATGCATTCCCTACACAGCCTCCCAACAATCTCCCATGATTCTCTTCACGCTCCAACAGTTATGCTTGGGTACACCTTCCCCATCCTCCAAACCCAGGGTGTACCACCTCATCTCCAGGCAGCCCAATAATGCGCTGCCACTACCACATCAAAATCAAAGGCAAGGGCATACGCCCTGCCTCAGGTTCCAGACGCTAGGAGTCAGGGGTCTGAGGCAAGAGATCCACCCATAGGCATGCCGAGGTGGTTGGGTGGGGGTGGGGGTGCGGGACACTGAGTGAGACATCAGGAGCAGACGGAGGGACCCCACTGAGGTGGAGGAGAGGGGAAGGAGTTGGTGATCCAGAACAGGAAGGAGGGAGGAAAGAAGATGTGTGGAGAACGAGGGTTATATTCCCGATGCCACCCTGTGGTTACCTCAGCCTCCAACCACAGCGACAGGAGGTGGGAGGGAAGACCAGTTCTCTCTCCCTTTCCCGCTCTTTGCACAAACGCTAATGAGCTTCCAGCGCAGCTTTCCTCCTCCCACGTCAGTGGACTGAGACCAATGAGCTTCGAGGTCCACCGGAAGTCAGCCACCAAAGTCCCGCCCCCTTGCTCTCCTCCCACTTCTTCACGTGCAGGCTTTACCACGCCTGCCAGTGAGTAACTCCTGAAGTGAGGTGGAGGTTTGTAGTCCCCCAAACCTTGTTTCCCAGACTTTAGAACAAGGGTTGTATGCCCGATGCTAGCCTATGGTTACCTCAGCCTCCAACCAGCGACAGGAGGTGGGAGGGAAGACCAGTTCTCTCTCCCTTTCCCGCTCTTTGCACAAACGCTAATGAGCTTCCAGCGCAGCTTTCCTCCTCCCACGTCAGTGGACTGAGACCAATGAGCTTCGAGGTCCACCGGAAGTAAGCCACCAAAGTCCCACCCCCTTGCACTCCTCCCACTTCTTCACGTGCAGGCTTTACCACGCCTGCCAGTGAGTAACTCCTGAAGTGAGGTGGCGGTTTGTAGTCCCCCAAACCTTGTTTCCCAGAATTTTCTCCCTTTGGATGTGAAATACTACATGTGCATGTGTTTTAACTCATGTACTTTGTATTCTATTCTGTAATTTACTTTTATAAAATTCAGTGTGTGTTTTTAAGATTCATCCATAGTCTTGTGTCAGATATTCTCAATCAGGGGACATCCTGCACCCCCAAGGAACATTTGGTAGTCCAGTAGTTCCTGGAGTCAATTCAGTCCGCCTTTGCATATCTCAGCTTCTGAGCTCCCTGTCTGGTTCGTAGTTAAATTTGTCTATTCCTGTGCCGATACTCCAGCATCTTAGTTTTTACCTCTCATCAGGATATCTTGATCCATGGATGGTAGGGCAAGTCCCCACAGCTTATTCATAATCTTCAGGCATATCATTCTTGTTCTTCACCTTTTGCCCTTCCAGCATATATGTTAGAAGGAACGTGTCATGTTCCTTGAGAACTCACTTGCAACAGATTTGGTATGCATTTTCATTGAATCTGCGGGTCTGTTACGGGAGAATTGGCTATCTTTTTGACACTCAGCCTTCTTAGTCACCAACATGGCATGTCTTTCCATTTATGTGGGTCTTCTTTAACGTTTTAATCCTTTAGTTTACTATTTAGTTTTATCTTTTCTACATTCAGATCTTGTGCATCTTTTAATGTATATCACCCAAGATACTCTAGAGTGTTGTTGCTCTTATACTGTACTTGATATCTTTTTAAAATGACATTTTCTAATTGTATCTAATTTATAGAAATCCATTTGACATTTTAAAAACTATATTGACCTTAAAGTTGGCCACCATGCTAAACTCTGTGATATCTAATAATTTGTCTTTAGGTGTCTGTGGTTTTCTATGAATTTGTGAGGAAGAGAAGTACAATAATCAATTTACAGGTTTCTTAAGCCTTTACTGGCTGGTTTGGACGTCCACTACAAGGTGGAACAGACATGGCAAAATTGGACCTCTTTGGGTTGTCCCTAATATTAAATAGAATGCTGCCAACATTTCCATATTAAAATGTGTTTGCTGCTTTCCATTCTTTTCTCTCCCTCCCCCCTCCCTCCATCTGTCTCCCTTCTTTCCTTCCTTCCTTCCTTTCCTCCCTTGTTTCTTCTTTTTTCTTCTTTTCTTTTGTTTTCTTTTCTTTCTTTCTTTGTCTCTCTCTCTCTCTTTCTTTCTCCCTTCCTTCCTTCCTTCCTTCCTTCCTTCCTTCCTTCCTTCCTTCTTTTTTTCCTTTCTCTCTCTCTCTCTTTTTCTCTATTAGTTTAAGGGGCTTCCTCTATATTTCTAGGTTAATAAGTTTGTCTTAAAAATCATGAATAGAGGGGCACCTGAGCGGCACAGTCAGTTAAGTGTCCAACTTTGGCTCTGACCATGATCTTGCGGTTCATGGGTTCAAGCCCCACAGCAGGCTGTTTGCTGACAGCTTGGAGCCTGGAGCCTGCTTGGGATTCTGTATCTCCCTCTCTCTCTCTCTCTGCTCCTCCCCTGCCCACACTCACTTGCCCACTCTTTCGCTCTCTCTCTCTCAAAAAAAAAAATAAAAACATTAACAATGTTTAAAATCATCAATAGATATCAAATTTTACTTTTCTGTCTCTACTGAAATGATCAAGAATCTGTTTAGTCTGTTAATACAGTGACTATTATTTGCAGATGCGTTTTTCAAAATCTTTAGTGAAGTTTATAACCACAAGAGGACAAAAACAAAATTGTGTATATTAATAAGTTTTCAAAAATTAAACATACACATTCAGTCAACACCTAGAGCAAGCAGCAGAATATATTAGCAATACACAAACCCCTCTCATGCCCTCTTCCATCTATATTTTTCAAATATGAATCCAGCTTCATTCTCCTAGAATAAATGTAACTTTGTTATGGTGGATCATCTTTTATAGATACTTGTGGGTTCAGTTTCCTAAAGATTTGCTTAGGAATTTTTGCGTCTTCTGTTCATGAGCGAGATAGACTTGAAGTTTCCCTTTCTCATACTATCTTTGCTGCTTCCAGCGTCAAGGTTTTCTGGTTTTCTTTTTCTTTTTAATTTTTTTTATTTATTGAGAGAGAGAGAGAGAAAGGGAGAGAGAGAGAGAATCCCAAATAGGCTCTGCACTAATAGTGAGGAGCCCAACGTGGTGCTCAAACTCAGGAACCTGTGAGGTCATGACCTGAGCAGAAATTAAGAGTCAGACGCTCAACTGACTGAGCCACCCAAGTGCCCAATCAGCGTCAAGGTTTTCTAGTCTCATAGACCGAGTTGGGGAATAGTTTCTCTTTTCTACCCTCTGGGAGTTTTTGCATAAAATTGGGATTATCTGTCTTGATACTTTATTAAAACTTGATCACTAAACAGCTGTGATGCCTGTTTTCCTCACTTTTTTTTTCCTATTGTAATGTGGATAATTTCAAACATATATAAATAGAGTTTGTATGCAAACTTACAGTCTCCAAGTTCATTACGGCAGAGCTGTGGTCCAGGAACTCTAGCTGGCATCAGATTCCAAATAGGCCAAAGAGTGTGTGAAAACAGAATGCTGAGCTTTCCATCTATAGTCTCAGATTAAAATATCTGGGGTGGGACCCAGAGTTTGCTTTTCGACAAGTTGCCTGGTGGTGCAAATGCTGCGGGTGGGGAATCACACTTTGAGAAACATTTTATATACAAGACAGAATGGCGAGGGAATCTCCAAGTATCCATTACTGGATTGCAAACATTAACAACTCATACCCAATTTCATTTCATATAGACCTTCTCCCCTTCCTCTCTTACAGATTATTTTCAGGAAAATACCAGAAATCATTCTACCTTATTGTGGAATGTTTTACCACGTAGCTCTAAAAAATGAGCAATCCCTTTTTTTCAACGTTCTATTAAAACGTACAAAGTTGAAGAGTGAACATTCTTTTACCTAGATTTCATAGTATCCTATTGCTTTATCTCTCCTTTTTTTTCTTTTTGCTTAACCACTCAAGTTCCAAACACTTCATCCGGTTACTTAAGAATAGATCTCCTAAGAACTAAGATATTCTCTTGTCTAACCGTATTACTGTTGTCATGTTGAAGAAATTTAACAATGACATGATAATATTATCTAAGTCCATACACAGCCCATATTCAAATATATCCTTTTGAGAGTCAACAGTTCAATCAAGTATCACACATTGCATTCACTTGTCATGACTCTTTAGTATCTTCTGGTCCTAAACGGTTTCTCAAGTTAGATCTTCCATGACAATGACATTTTCCAAGAGCCTAGACCCGTTTGCTTCCAATGTGTCCACAATATGGTTTTGCCTGATAATTCCTCTTTTAGATTTCTGTTTAATATTTTTCGCAAGCATATTAAATGAGTGATGGGTAGTTCATGTTACATCACATCTGAAAGCTTCAAAGGTCAGTTTGTCTAGTTGTCGGTGCTGATCTTGGCATTACCCAGTTTGATCACTTATTTATGGTATCGTTGGACAGATCACTCCATTGTAAAGGTATCTTTGTTCCTCTGTGACTTATAAGCAGTCTGTAGCATGATATTTTGATAGCATGCGGGTATTCTGTTCCTTCCCTGCAAAATTTCACCTCTTAGCCTTAGTTTTTGTTCCTGGTTCTTGCCTGATTTGATTATTATTTGGTGGTTGAAAAATGATCACTTTCTAAAAGTGCTGTCATTTGTTTCTACTTTCATTGATGGACATTTTTCTGTGAAGATGAACATCCCAGCTTCCCACTTCCACCCTTTGCAGCAGCAGAGGAACATGAAAAGCCACTAATTCGTTGTGTTCAAGGAAATATAAAGAGAATAACGTGAACAATATTAAGAGAAATGTAAGCAAATTTAAGATGAATTTGGCAAAAATTTCTCTAACTGTCCAAACAGAACAACAGAATCTACTGTCTGAAATTAATAATAACAACAACAACAAAGATTTTTTAAACAATTATTAAGAGAACCTGAGTTATAAATTTGGCCAGCTATAAAACAGCTTGACTCTTTTGTGTGCTCTCTCCGTCTCTGTCTCTGTCTCTCTGTCTCTCTGTTTCTCTCTCTCTCTCTCTCTCTCACACACACACACAAATTTTTGGATAGACACATGCCTTAAAAATAGAAATAAAAAAGCACTGTTTATTTCAGTTACAGAATGTATGTTAGAAAATTGTGACACCATATATTACATTTTAAAAAAGCAGAAGACCTTCAACCAAGTCTATATAACACAAGACCTTTCCAATAATGTGATAGAGGAATTGATTCAAAATCTGAAAAAAAAAATCCAAATACTTTATTTTTACCATTACTTGAGTCATGAGACATGAGATCCTGGCCAATTAATACCCTAGGTATATTCTGTCTCCAAGGATTTTCCAATTAGCGAGTACATGATTTGTAGCTTAAAGAATTGAACTTATGGTGCAAAGATTGTGTAATATTTTCTATCACTTAGAAAAGAATTTGAGCTAAGTACAAGAGGTATTACAAAAAACAGTTTCTGTCATGAAGGACCATAGTATATCTGTTATGCTGGAAAGCAAATCTCATTGTTGTTATAAAAAGAGTCCGATGTTTTTCTTATTCTTCTTTCCACTGTATGGTACATATTGAGGACATCGATACTTAGCTTTCTAAAATAGACTGTATGTAATCTATCGTGAATATAGTTATTGATGTCACTCAGTAAATATGTTCAAATGTGATTCATTGTAGCTTAATTTTGTCATTCTTGCTAGAAGTTTGTACGTTTATTTTAAAATTTTTAAATGTTTTTTTAAATTTATTTCTGAGAGAGAGAGACAGCATGAGCAGGGGAGGGTCAGAGAGACAGGGAGACAAGGAATCCAAAGCAGGCTCCAGGCTCTGAGCTGTCAGCACAGAGCCTGATGTGGGGCTCGAACCCACAACCGTGAGATCATGACCTGAGCCGAAGTCGGACGCTTAACCGACTGAGCCACCCAGGCACCCCCAGAAGTTTGTAAGGTTTATGGATCTTTTCAAAGAACCAGATTTTTGTTTCACTGATTTTCTCTATTGTTTTCTGTTTTATATTTCATTGACTACTGGACTTAATCTTCAGCACTGCCTTCCTTCTGCTCACTTTGCTCTTATTCTTCTAGTTTCCTGAGGTGGAAACCTAGATTATCGATTTGATGCTTTTTCTTTTACTTAATGTAAACACTTAATGATGTAAATTTTCATTTCAGCAATGCTTTCGCTTCATCCCACAAATTTTGATATGTTTTATAATCATTTCTATTCAGTTCAATTCATTTCTTGATGTGCTGGAACATTTTCTCTTTAGTCCATGGATTGGGTGGCCTCCTTACCACTGGGTGTTGAAATCATTTCAGCAGGGAAAAGGCAAGTTGTCTCCTTACTGCCTGGTGGAAGTATAGTTCCAAAATCTCCACGTGATTGATTTCCAATAACATAAGAGGGGCAGAGTGGCCCCTGTTTCTGCCAGTTAAATGTGGAATTCTAGGCTTCCCATTAGACCTTTGCTGGTTTGAGTGGGGTAAAAAGCCATTGCTTGTTCTAGGGTGTTTGGCTGAAGTGGAGCAGTTACTGTCAAAGGTTTTCTGTCTTGCAAGGCTGCCACTTTTCTGACCCTTATGCTAGACACAGCAGGCTTTTGTTGCAGCTCTTTCGTTGTTCTCATTTTCACCCTAATCATCATCGGTTTGCCTATGCCTTTCATCATTTCTAGGTAGCTGTCTTCTTCAGCTCAAAGTCTGGGATATATGACACGGAAAGAAAACCAAAGGAATTCACCACTGTGTCCTTCCTTTGGTTCTGAGATCCCTAGTTGTTCTGCCTTTTCCTCTCCACTTTGCAGAGTCCTATGTTTATTTTATATGTGGTGCCCAGGCTTTTAGGTTGTAATTAGTGGGAAGGATAGGAACTGTACCTCTACTATCTTCCCAGAAGCAGAAATATCTATATGAATTTAATTATAAGTCTTGATTTTTTTGCATGTGTTTGGATTTAAAATTAAATTTAAATTCAATTTTAATCCAACTTAAGATATGGACACCTGGGTGGCTCAGTTGGTTAAGCATCTGACTTCGGCTCAGGTCATGATCTCACGGTTTGTGGGTTTGAGCCCTGCATCAGGCTCTGTGCTGACAGCTAGCTCAGAGCCTGGAGCCTGCTTTGGATTCCTTGTCTCCCTCTCTCTCTGACCCTCCCCTGCTCACGCTGTCTCTCTCTCTCTCAGAAATAAATAAAAGATTTAAAAAAATTTAATCCAACTTAAAATAATTGAATTCAATATGTTTGTCTTTGATCCGAAACTCTAATTTTTGCAAGAAATAAACACATCTACCTGAGAAGCTATTTGAAAAATATACCACAAAATGCATGTGCTTTGAAGAGACAGAAATTGATGTTCAAAAGACTTCCAGATAAATCAGGCATAATTAAAACAATTCCATCCTAGGTAAAACCCAAATTTAAGGTCATAATAATAGTTTCATGGGGAAATTTCTCAGTCCCTTAACTTTGGATGTTTTTCCCAATTTCTCAGGTCTATCCACTTCATTGAGTTCATATTCAAAAACATACTTCAGCTTCAGTAACCAATATGAGTAATCCTATAAAAGCTCTTAAAATGACAATTCGGAAATTCAGTAGATGTGGCACATTTGGCACTTGGTAAAATCATTAATTTTAAGTGAGCTGATTTTGTTGTCACCCAGCATCACAAAGCATAACAGGGGGAATCCTAAACAAACGGGGCTCTTCTCCTGGCCACCATCCATCTGTGTAAGCACAGGGAGGGAGGAACTCATTGTTGGACAAATGAGGCAAATGAATTCTGAATCTGTTAATGTGGATTACAATAATAGATTTTGTGTATTTGTGGCATTTTGGAGGTCTATCGATAGTAATTAGAGCTAATATTTTGGGGGCATTAGCTATTTGCCAGATAGTGCACTAAATGTTCTATAAACATTGTCACATTTAATAAGCACCCCCACCCATTTTTATCCTCAGTTTTGTAAATTGGAAATCTAAGGCTGAGAGAGACTAAGTAATTTGCCCTACTAAGAAGTGGTAGAACCAAGTTTCAAATTAAAAATTGTCTATCTTATACAATTGTCATTTGTGGGTCCTTGACTTTACAGACATCTTTATCCAAGGTCCAGAATACCTTGAGTAATCAAGTCCTGAACACATTGGTTGTACATTAGCAGACATTTCTTGCAGTTCAAAGGGTTTCACATAAATAGCCATTCGTTGTATGTAAACTCAGATTTTAGGCTACTGTTGGGAATCTTTGATCAATGGCCAAGTGATATTTGTTGAATATGTAGAGACTGATTCAGAAGGAGAAAGATGGAGCTGTATTTCCATACTGTGTGAAGGGTAGTCTTTTGGGTCTCTTCTACGTTTTAACCAAAAATCTATCAATAACCAGCAGGACAGTGGGCTGCATCAATATAAACATAAGCTATTTCAGTGGCAAATACTAACTTGGTGCTATGGAATTATGAAAACCATAATTGGTGGTTCAAACAAATCTCTGTTGCTAACTCCTCCTATGGGAGATCTCTACAGCCCTTCATCCACATATTCATTCATTTGAGTCTCTCAGCTTCCTGAAGGGATTAGGGATGAAGTTAGCTACCACCAGAGATATTAGTCCAGGCTTGCTGACAAATATCCAGGTGAAAATCTGGTTTTATTTAAGACATAGTGGCCAAAACTAACTCCCATTAAACTTAATTAAGATATATTTTGGTGACCAGTTGCAGGCGTGGCAATCATTACGCTTCAAATGTTCCAGTTAAATTGATTGTTTTTTCAAGAGTGACAACTTTGAGATCAAAGATGATATTTTATATATCTTTGCTCCTACAGCTCCTGTTGTGGTCCTTTTCACATGGTTGCTGACCAAGAAAAGTTATTTCTTGAGAGACATGTAAGTGCCAAGCACAGCCACAAACACCCTGATAGACAAGCACAGTGAAATATTGTACTGGAAGCCGGCCAAAATGGCAAAAGAAGAACCTCTGAAAACTCTGTCCTCCCTAAAATCCATGAGAAAATTGGCAGAAATTTTTAGAATCAATGTTTTCACAACTCTGGAAATTCATCAAAAGCATGCAACACTGTCAGGTATGTTTATTCTAGAGAAACAGATGAATGTCAGTAGGAAGAGTGAGCGATGTGGCATATTAACCGGCCTTATTCTCATGCTCTTCTATCCAACTCTGTGGGTAGCCTTGATTATGGAGAGCCTGCAATTGCAGTGAAAGCCAGCAGCCTGGCAGCTGCCAGAGGGAGCAGAAAGGAGATGCACCTCTGCAAAGTTTCACTCCCAGGGAAATGTCATTATTTGACCTGTCTGGTTGGACCTGGATGACCCCACCAGCATGGCTTTCTGTATTTGCACTGACTCAGAGCTTGCCCATTTGAAATGCCTTTTCCCTGGGGGCACTTGCTGAAAACATTTAGGGGCAATCATTTAACCTTTCAGCTGCTTCAGTCAGTAGATAACACTTGGGGTGAACAATAGGTGAACCAAAACCTTAAAAGGAAACACTGAGGAATAAGATGTCCACAGGGACTTTAAAAAGCTGTGACATTATCTCAATTAATCTTTGACAAGGCAGGAAAGACTATCCAATGGAAATTTTAAAAAAAAGTTTCTTGAACAAATGTTGGGAAAAGTGGACAGCGACATGCAGAAGAAGGAAACTGGACCACTTTCCTACACCATACACAAAAATAAATTCATGATGAATGGACTACCTAAATGTGAGACAGAAACCATCACAATCTTAGAGGAGAACACAGGCAGCAACCTCTCTGACCTCGGCCGCAGCACCTCCCTACTAGACTTATCTCCAGAGGCAAGGGAAACAAAATAAAAAATGAATGATTGGGACTTCATCAAAATAAAAAGCTTCTGCACAGTGAAGGAAACAATCAACAAAACTAAAAGGCAGCCTACGGAATGTGAGAAGATATTTGCAAATAACATATCTAAAGGGTTAGTATCCAAAATCTGTAAAGAAGTTAGCAAACTCAACACCCCAAAAAGAAATAATCCAGTGAAGAAATGAGCAGAAGATATGAATAGACACTTTTCTAAAGAAAACATCCAGATGTCTAACAGACACACGAAAAGACGCTCAACATCACTCATCATCACTCATAATCAGGGAAATACTAGTCAAAACCATGATGAGATACCACCAAACATCTGTCAGAATGGCTAAAATTAACAACACAGGAAACAACAGGTGTTGGTGAGGATGCAGAACAAGGGGAACCTTCTTTTACTATTGGTGAGAATGCAATCTGGTGCAACCACTCTGGAGGAAAGTAGAGTTTCCTTGAAAAGTTAAAAATAGGGGGCACCTGGGTGGCTCAGTCAGTTAAGCACCTGAGTTCGGCTCAGACCACCATCTCATGGTTCATGAGTTTGAGTTCCACATCGGGCTGTGTGCTGAACACTCAGAGCCTGGAGCCTGCTTCAGGTTCTCTGTCTCCCTCTCTCTCTGCTCATGCTCTGTCTGTCTCTGTCTCTCTCTCTCTCAAAAATAAATAAACACTAAGAAATTTTTTAAATAGTTTATTGTCAAGTTGGTTTCCATATAACAACCAGTGCTCATCCCCAAAGTGCCCCCCTCCATTCCCATCCCCCCTTCCCCTCACCCCACCCCCATCAGCCCTCAGTTTACAGAACTACCCTACAACCCAGCAATTGCACTACTAGGTATTTACCCAAAAGATATAAAAATCCATATTCAAAGGGGTGCATGCACTCCAACGTTCATAGCAGCATTATCAACAGTAGCTGAGGTACGGAGAGAGCCCAAATGTCCATTGACTGATGAATGGATAAAGAAGATGTGGTGTGCCTTTTAGAGAAAGGCAAATACCATATTATTTCACTCATATGTGGAGTTAAGAAAACAGATGAACATGGGGGGGGGAAGAGAGAGGGAAACAAACCATAAGAGACTGTTAAATTAGAGAACCAACAGGGTTGATGGAAAGAGGTGGGTGGGGGTGGACTAGATGAGTGATGTGTATTAAGGTGGGCACTTGTTATGATGGGCACTAGGTGTTGCATGTAAGTGATGAATCACTGAATTCTAGTCCTGAAGCCAATGTTGCACTGCATGTTCACTAACTAGAATTTAAACCCAAATTGAAAAAAACAACTGTGACCTTGTCCCTATGAATCCGGAAGGCCAGACACATTCCCAAGACCACAGCATGCTCCAGAAAGACTCAAAAAGGCTCTAAAGTCTCAAATTCAGGTTATATTTTATTTGAGGCTCTGAGAAAACAGAAATGAAGGCCTACCAGGCTGAGTGTAGAAGGCATGCCCAACATACACACAGACCTCCATGTCAAAGACTGAGTGTTTTAACAGTTACAGACATTTAGAGACATCTCTGCCTAATCATTAGTTAACCACTAAGCTAGCCAAGCATTGAATTAGTAGCCATGTAACACAGAGAATACAGACTTTACAGAAACAGTTCAGAAAAGTCACCAAACAAACAAAGGACAGCAAAAACACCAACACCAAACGGCAACAATGAAACCTGGAGAGGAGGCAGAATCTGAATTCCAGAGTCACCACTTTCTATTACTTAAAATGTCTACCTTTTGATCAAAACCTATCAGACGTGCAAAGAAACAGGAAATTATGGGACATACACTGGGGTACCCAGACATTGGATTTACTAGACAGAGACTTTAAGTCAGTTATTGTAAATATGTTCAAACATCTAATGGAAGCTGTGTCTTATGAATTAAAAGGAAATATGAGAATGATGATACATTAAATAGATATATCAACCAAGAGAGAGAAATCATTTTTAAAATATCAAACAGAAATTCTGCAGTTGAAAAATATAATAACTGCAATGAAAAATTCATGGGACCATCTCAACAGAAATTGCATTTGGGGTTAAAAAGAATCACCAGAATTGGAAGTTAAAGCCAATTGAGATTGTACAGTCTGAGGAAAAGAAAGAAAAAATAATGAAGAAAAATGAACAGAGCCTCAGAGACCTTGTAGGACATGATAAAGTACAGCATTTATGCCTAATTAGAGTCCCTGGAGGAGAGGAGAGGAGAGGAGATAAAGGGAAATAAAGACTATTAGAAAAATATGGGGCACCTAGGTGGCTCTGTAGGTTAAGTGTTGGACTCTTCATTTCAGCTCAGGTCATGATCTCACTGTTTGTGAGATGGAGCCCAGCATCAGGCTCTTCGCTGACAGCATGGAGCCTGCTTGGGATTCTCTCCCTCTCTATCTGCCTGCCTCTATAAATAAATAAATAAATAAATAAATAAATAAATAAATAAATAAACAAACTTGAAAAGAAGAAAACAATGGCCCAATATTTCCCAAATTTTACTAAAATTATGAATCTAGTGAAACAAAACAATTGAAAACTCCATGGAGGATAGATTCAAGGAAAGCTGCACCTAGAAACAGCTTAGTCAAACTCCTGAAAACCAAAGACAATGAAAGAAGGTTGAAAGCAGACATACAAAAGCAGCTCATCATGTACAAGGGATCCCCAGTAAGTATAACAGCTGACTTCTCATCAGAAACCATGGACAACAGAAGATAGTGGGAAGTCATATTCAAAGTGCTGAAAGAAAGAGTGTCAGACAGGGATTCTCATCCAGCAAAACTCTCCTTCAAAAATGAAGGTGAAATAAAGTCATTCTCAGGTAAGGGGAAAACTGAGAGAATTTATTACTAGCAGGCTTATCTTACAAGAAATGTTAAGGCAGAAATCCCCAAAAGACATTAGAGAGTAACTCAAATCACATGCAGAAATAAAGAGCATCCCTAAAGTTAACTAGGCTGGCATTTATAAAAGACAGCATAAAGATATTGTTGTTTGTAACTTTCTTCTGACTTTACCTGAATTAAAACACAAGTGCATAAAGCAATAATTATGGAACTATCTGGATGGGCTTTAAAGGTATAAACATGCAATTTTAATGACAATAATAGTACGAAGGAGCTGGAGAGTCCAGAGATATAAAGATCAAAGTTTTTACATAAAATTGAAGTTAAATTGATATTAATTGGAGTTAGATTATTTTAAATTAAGACCTTAATTGTAATTTGTGAGGCAACCAATAAGAAATAATTCAAAATTGTGGTAAACAATAAGGGAATAAAAATGGTATGAGAGAAAATACTTTAAAAAAATTTTTTTAGCATTCATTCACCTTTGAGAGACAGAGTGTGAGCGAGGGATGGGCATAGAGAGAGGGAGACATAGAATTTGAAGCAGGGTCCAGGCTCCGAGCTGTCAGGACAGAGCCCAATGTGGGACTCGAAGTCACGGACCACGAGATCATGACCTGAGCTGAAGTTGGACGCTCAACCAACTGAGCCATCCAGGTGTCCCGAGATAAAATATTTTTAACACAAAGTGGCACCTCAATGGTCAGAGAGAACAACATGAAAACATGTGAAAAAAATGACAGTGACAGACATAAATCATATTATATCATTAATTACATTAAATGTAAGTGGAATGAACCCGAAAAGGCAAAGCAGTTATTGGCAGAATGTCATACAGATAGAAAGCAGAATGGTGGTTGCTAGGGATTGTGGGAAGAGAAGGGGAATGGAGAGTTAGTGTTTCATTGGTATAGAATTTCATTTGGGGAAAATTAAAAGGTTCTGGAGATGAATATGTTGATGGTTGCAGAACAATGTGATTGTGCTTAATGAAACAGAGGTGTATGCTTAAAAATGGTTAAATGTTAAATTTTATGCTATGCATATTTGACCACAATTTATAAAAAGGGGGGGGAAAGAAAACAAAAGCCATCCCCTGCCCATTGTTTGGGAAGCTAAATATTGTTAACCTGGCCACACACCCAAAATTGATCTACATAGGGGCGCCTGGGTGGCTTAGTCGGTTAAGCGTCCGACTTTCGCTTAGGTCATGATCTCGCGGTTCGTGGGTTCGAGCCCCGCGTCGGGCTCTGTGCTGACTGCCAGCTCAGAGCCTGGAGCCTCTTTCGGTCTGTGACTCCCTCTCTCTCTGACCCTCCCCTGCTCACGCTGTCTCTCTCTCCTAGAAATAAATAAAACATAAAAAAAAAATTTTTTTAAAAAAATAAAAAAAAAATTGATCTACATATTCAATGCAATCTCCAACAAAATTCCAGATGACTTCTCTGCAAAGATAAGTAAGCTGTTCCCAAAACATTCACAGAAATTCAAGAATTCAAAACTAGCCAAAGAAACCTTTAAAAAGAAGGTTACAGTTGGACGACACGCACGTCCCAATTTCAAATCTTACTATGAAACTCCAGCAATGAAGACAGTGTGGGTTTAGCATAAGGATCATTATATAGATAAATGGAATAAAATTGAAAGTCCATCAAAAAAACTTTCACATTTACATTCAGTTGGTTTTCAAACAGGTGGCAAGATAATCATACGGGGTAAAAAAGAGTGTTTTCAACAAATATTGTTGGGAGAACTGGATATCCACAAGTGAAAGAATGAAGCTGGACCCAATCCTTATTTTACTCCATATACAAAAATTAATTCAAAATGGATCACAGACCTAAATATATGAACTAAAAGTACAGAACTCTTAGAAGAAAGCATAACAGTAAATTTGCATGACAGGTTTAGGCAGTGCCTTTTTTTTTTATGTTTTATTTATTTCTAGGAGAGAGAGAGAGAGACAGCGTGAGCAGGGGAGGGTCAGAGAGAGAGGGAGTCACAGACTGAAACAGGCTCCAGGCTCTGAGCTGGCAGTCAGCACAGAGCCCGACGCGGGGCTCGAACCCACGAACCGCGAGATCATGACCTAAGCGAAAGTCGGACGCTCAACCGACTAAGCCACCCAGGCGCCCCTAGGCAGTGCTTTCTTATATACAACATCAAAAAGCCAAGGAACACAATAAAAAGAGATATATTGAACTTCATCATATTTTAAAAACTCTATTTGCTGCAAATAATGCCGTCAAGAAAGTTAAAAGGGATCTTGAAGAATAGGGAAAGTATTTGTATCCAGATGATATAAATTAGTTTTACAAACCAATAAAAAATATATAACCTCATTGAGAAATGGGGAAAAGATGTGAATAGTCATTTTCCCCCCAAAAACAGAGAAATGGCCAATAAGCACATGAAAAGTGGTTTCATGACATTCGTCGTTAGGGAAATGCAAATAAAAGCCATAGTGAGAACCTACTTTACACCCTCTAGAATAGCTAAAATAAAAAAGATGGAAAATGATCATTGTTGTTGAGGATGTGTGAAAATGTGAACATTGATGGTTGGAATGTAAAGTGGTGTATATGCTTTGGAAAACAGTCTGCCAGACACTAATCAGATACTTCCTTAAAAGTTGTATTAAAAAAAGATGGCGGAGAAGTAAGGAGCTCCATACATTTCGCCTGCACTCATCTCTCAAACAGAGAAGGCCTGAAGTCATAGGACACTGAGCCACAGGAGTTTGGGAAGAGAAAGAGACAGTCCACTGGGAAGGAAACCTCATAAGTGCGTGAGTGCGAACTGGGGAAGATAAAAGCGGGACAGGACCCAGAGATACGGAGGGAGGGGAGGGAACCCGGCTTGCATGCAGCTGCGGTGACTGATAAACCAGCGAGTGGTGTCGAGCTGCCTCGAGTCCAGGGGAAAGGAAAGAAAGGCTGAGATTTTTCATAGAACCGTCCCTGGAGAAGAGAAAAAAACCTCACCTTTGAAAGACCGTGTTTTTTAGCTCTGGCTGGGGTGCTGACTTTAAACTAGGTGCCCTGGTCCCAGAAGGCGCCAGGAAAAACTGAACTGCCATGGGCCGGCCACCATCCATGGCGGCGGCGGCCCGGTGAAGTGGCGAAACGCCTGCAGAGGTGGTCCTGGTCCTGGGTGAAGTGGCAGCGGCGCTGAGCGACAGTGGCCCGCTGAAGTGGCGACCTGGTGAAGCGGTACCGGCGCCCGGTAAAGCGGCAGCGGCGCGCAACAGCTACACGGACTCTACGGACCTGAAGTTGCTACGTTCCCCAAACTCACTCGGGTTGTATCCCTGCTTGACTCTCCGTGGATCCGAGGCTGTGTCACTTCCCCCATCCCTCACTCAACCCCCAGGCAACAGGGAAGCAGTGACCTGCGGGACTGTTCAGGGCAGTATAACAAAGCCCATGGACTGGGATCTGGAAACAGGTGGCGAGTGGGGCATAGAACTCAGCCCACCTTGGCTACATCCTCAGCACAGGGAGATAGGGCGGAAGAAGTGATTTGCAATGCTTGGTTGAGAAGGGACTGGGGCGACGCCATTCTTCTCCCCACAACCACCAAGGAGGGGCCTCAGGAAGGCCAGCGGACACAGTGGAGACAAGACCTGCCTACACCAAACCACGCCCATCCCCTCCAGATAGCTGTTTTGTAGTTGTTGTAGCTGTTTTTACCTGAGCCTGGGTTTGCGTGTTTATTGGTTTTGTCTGTGCGTTTGTGTACCTGTGTTCCCTCTGTGGTTGTCTGTTTTCTTTTTCCAGGGCTGCCTAGAGAAACAAGCCAAACTACACATGGAGAGTCCCAAATACCACTACCAGGAGGGAAACAAAAGAACCAAACGCTCCACAAGAGAAACCAAGAGACACCATCCAAAGAACACTTTCTGAACAGACAGGCCCTGAACAGTCAAAAGAGCCCTCTCTAATACAGCAGAACTTGCAGTGGCCATGTGTACAGCAAGCTTTTAAAAGTAACGAGAGATAGAAAGCTAACCAAAATGACGAAATGGAATAACTCTCCTCCAAAGAAACTCCAGGAAGAAATGACAGCTAGAGAACTGCTCAAAACAGATATAAGCAACATAACTGAACAAGAATTTAGAACAATAATCACGAAATTAATCGCCAGGCTTGAAAAAAGCATGGAGGACATCAGAGAAACTATGGCTACAAACAATATGGAGCTTAAAAATAGTTATGATGAATTTAAAAATGGGATAAATGAGATACATAATAAACTGGAGGCGTCCAATGCACGGATTGAAGAGGCAGAAAGGAGAATAAGTGATTTAGAAGACACTATTCTAGAAAAAGGAAAACAGTCTGCCATTCCCTCAAATATTAAACACAGAGTTATCACATAACCAAGCAGTTCCAGTCCTGGGTATATACCCTAGAAAAATTAAAATATATATCCACACAAAAACTCGCATATAATGCCCCCAAAATGCAAACAAACCAAATGCCCATCAGCTGATGAATGGATACATAAAATGGGATATATCCACACAATGGAACGTTGTTTGACCATAAAAACAAATGAAGTACTGAAAAGCACTCGGGAAGATGATGGAGTAGGAAGATCCTGAGTTCACCACCTCCTGCAGACACACTGAGGCAACAACTGCATGTATTGCAACTCACTCTGAACATGACCTGAAGACTGGCAGAGCAGATCTTCCACAGCTAAAGTCATAAAGAGAAGGCTACATTGAAAAGAGTAGGAAGGGCAGAGATGCAGCCAGGAACCAAACCACCAGTGTGGCTACCCACAGGTGGGAAGGATATCACAAATACAGAGGAATGGAGGAGCAAAGGAGTAAGGGGATCAAGCCCCAAGTTGAGCACCCCTGGCCCTTGGGACCTGCCCTGGGAAGACAAGTGCCCATAAAGTCTGCTTTTAAAAATCAACGGAGCTTAACTCCAGGAGAGCTGGACGGCTATGGGAAACAAAGTATGTGCTCTTAAAGAGCTAGTACACCGTATCACTTGGCATGAGACCAAGCACAGAAGCATCGGTCTGAAAACCTGAGTTATATGTGAAGGAGATTTGTTGACTAATTTTAGGATGTGTGCTGGAAGCAGAGGGATCTGTAGGAGCTTTCTTTGGGATGGAAGTGATGGAGAGCACCATTTCTCTTGTCCTCCTTCAGCCTAGACAACAAGGCACTGCAAAAGCTGGGTCTCACACTCTCCATCTACCTTGCTAGTACCACTTGCTCTGCCCCAGCACTCACCTGCAGACCACCTCATTCAATTTTCCTGCCCCAGCAAGTACCTTTCTTGCCATACTGGTGAGATATTCTAAAGGTTATTATTAAAATGTATTAAATTTTAAAGTTAATTATTAAAATTTAATATTCTAAAGTTTACTATAGTGATGGCTGTGCAACTCTTAAATATGCTCAAATACATTGAATTCTAAAATTTAAATAAGTTAATTGAACGGCATGTGAATTATATCTTGATACACTGTTCTAAAAATGGGGAATTGAAGCTATTTAAAACCAAATAATATTGAGGAATCATCAGGAACACATCTTACAAAAAGAAAGGTTAGCTAAATGAAATTCTGCAGTCAGAAGTAAAATAATACCACATGGAAACTTGGGTTGGCCAGAAGGAATGAACGAATAAAACACATGTACATATATATAAAAGATATCATTTTCTCATGTTAAAAACTTTATAAGAGATAATTTTGTATTTATAACTAATTAATATGAAAGGGTGATGGTGTTTACAACTTACATAGAAGCAAAATATTTACAAAGGATGCTCCAAAATGCCAGAGGAGATTTCATTTCTATGAAGTGGTGTCTATTATTTGAAGATAACATATGATACTTTAATTAAAGGTGCATATTGAAAGCCCCAGAGTAGCCACTACAGTGAAATAAAATAGTTATAGCTAACATAAATGCGAGGAACAAAGAACAGAGAACAAATGTGACAAATAATAAGCTACTATCAAGTTTGTGGTTTTAAACAAAATGTATTGATAATTACACAAAATTTAAAGGACCTAGACACTGGAAGAAAACAGTAAAGACTGCCAGGTTTGGAAGAAATTTCGACCACACAATATGCTTTCCACAAAAACTCATACTATATACAAATATGCAAGTAGATTAGAAACGAATAGGTGAAAAAAGATATACCATGGAAATACTGATTGAGAAATAGCTGAGTGTGTATATGATTATCAGAGACATCATACCAAAGGATATAACCAGAGGCAAAGTTGTATATTCCATGAAAACAGAGCCTGTGTTGGGTCTTAAAACAAGTCTCAAGAAGTTTACAGGAGCTGGAATCATACAGAACAGGTTTTCTGAATTGTAACAGCATTAAACAAGAAAGCAATAACATAAACATAGTATAAAAATTCCAAATTACTTGGAAATTAAACAGGATATATTTTAATAACCCATAGGCCAAAGAAGGAATCACAAAGGAAATTATGAAATATTTTTAATTGGAAGGCAAATGAAAGCACTGCATAACAAACAAAATTTGAGGGATGCAGATATAAAGCGGTGCTTAGAGGAAATAATATTGCATTAAGTGTTTATATTATAAAAGAACAAAGGCCTCAAATCAATAAAGTATGGTTCCAAAATATAATAAAGAAGAGCAAGGAAAATGGAAGGGAAACAAGGTCCATTAAAAAGAATACTGATAGACAGATGACAGATAGATAGTTAGATAGAGATAGAGGTCTCCAAGTACTGTCCCTAAAGAAACACATGTATCAAAATTACTAGATGAAGACTTTAAAAGAACTCTTTTAAATATGTTCAAAGAGCTAAAGGAAAACACAGGCAAAGAACTAAAGGAAATCATGAAGTTGATTTATGAATGAAAGGCTAATAGCAACAAAGATAAATTACTTTTTAAAGTGCCAAACAGGGGCGCCTGGGTGGCTTAGTCGGTTAAGCGTCCGACTTTCCGACTTTCGCTTAGGTCATGATCTCGCGGTTTGTGGGTTCGAACCCCGCGTCGGGCTCTGTGCTGACAGCTAGCTCAGAGCCTGGAGCCTGCTTCAGATTCTGTATCTCCCTCTCTCTGATCCTCCTCTCCTCACGCTGTCTCTATCTCCTAGAAATAAATAAAAAAAAACATTAAAAAAAAATAAAGTGCCAAACAAAATTTCTAGAGCTGGAAAATCTAAAGGGTGAAATGATAAATTCACCCTAGAGGGTTTCAACTGCAGACTCAAACAGAGAGAAGAAACAAACAATAAACTTGAACAGAGTTGATTTGAAATTATTGAGTCTGAGGAGCAAAAGAGAAAAAGAATGAATAAAATGGAAGAAAGACTGAGGGCTTCTGAGGGATCCCCTTCTGTGGAGGAACAAAGGGAAGAGAAAGAGCAGCTGGGGAAGCATAAGACTGTATCTGGACAAGAGAAAAACCTCAGACTGGGCAAGAGAGGGATCTCATTTCTAACTGTAGGGCTTTCTTCGGACTGGGGCCGATTGCCCTGTTTGCACACCTGGGGAGGAAGGGAGTCACCGCTAGGTTCGGTGGTACGTCAGTGGTGCAGTCTGCAACAGGAGAAACCAGTCCCCTCCCCTGAAGTGCTGCAGCACAGTCGCGAACCACATATCTGGCAGCATCATTAACACGCATGGAGCGCGACTTTAAAACCCAGATAAGCGTGGGACACAGAAGACTGCAGAGTGAGACAGCCTGCCTCCTCTGCACCCATGGCACAGTGAGGATGGATCCAAAAGAGTGATTTGGGACACATGGTCCGTGAAGAAGGGATTGAGGGGGTCGCCATTTTTCTCCCCACAACCACAAGGTAAGGAGGCCCAGGGATTGGTCCCAGGGGCCCACAGTGGCGGCGGGACATGTCTACACCAAACTATGCCCCTCCCTGCTGTGTAGCCACTTATCTACTGGAGCTGGATAGACGTTGTGGAACCAGACACCCCTCTCCCCTACAGACCAGCACTGCAGCATTGCCTGGATTAATTCTAGGTCTACTTTGAGGAACAAATCAAAGCACACCTGGATGAGGGTCCAAAACACCACTATGAGTAGGGAAATAAAATAACCAAAGTCACAACAATAGAGAGCAAGTAACACTCTCCAGAAAACACCTCCTGAGTGGCCAGGCTCTGGACAGCTTATGAGCACCCTTTAAGATAGCAGTACTCATAGGTGCAGAGGGCATAACAAGCTTTTAAAACTTATAAGGGACAGAAAATCTAGCCAAAATGATGAAACGGAAGAATTCTCCTCCAAAGAAATTCCAAGAATAAGTGATAGCTAAAGAATTGATCAAAACAGATATAAGCAAGATAACTGAACAAGAATTTAGAATAATAGTCATAAAATTAATTGCTTAGCTGGAAAAAATCATAGAAGACAGCAGAGACTCCATTGCTGCGGAGATCAAGGATCTTAAAAATAGTCATGATGAATTTAAAAATGCAATAAATGAAGTACAAATTAAAATGGAGGTGGCCACAGCGTGGATTGAAGAGGCAGAGGGGAGAATAGGTGAATTAGAAGATAAAGTTATGGAAAAAGAGGAAACAGAGAAAAAGAGATATAAATTGATCCAGGATCATGAAAGGAGAATAAGAGAACTACGTGATGCAATCAAATGGAACAGTATCTGTATTATAGGAATTCCAGAAGAAGAAGAAAGAGGCTGAAGAGGTACATTAAAAAATCATAGCCAAGAACGTCCCCAACCTGGGGAAGGAAACAGACATCGAAATCCACGAGGCACAGAGAATTCCCTCATATATAACTTGAATTGATCTTCTGCCCAACATATCATAGTGAAACTGGCAAAATACAAGGATAAAGAGAGAATTCTAGAAGCAGCTAAGGATAAAAGGGCCCTAATATATAAAGGTAGAAACATAAGGGTAGAAGCAGACCTATCTACTGAAACTTGGCAGGCCAGAAAGGAGTGGCATGAACAAGAAAAATATTCAGCCAAGAATCCTTTATCCAGCAAGCCTGTCATACAGAACAGAAGGAGAGATAAAGGTTTTCCCAAACAAACACAAACTGAAGGAATTCATCACCACAAAAGCAGCCCTACAAGAGATCCTAAGGGGGACTCTGTGAGGGAAATGTTGCAAGGAACACAAAGTACCAGATACATCACTACAAGCATGAAACCTACGGATAACACAATGACTTCTAACCCCTTATTTTTCGATAGTAACACTTAATGTAAATGGGCTAAATGCTCCAATCAAAAGACATAGGGTAGCAGAATGGATTAAAAAAAAAAACAACCCAAGGCCCATCTATTTGCTGTCTACAGGAGACTCATTTTAGACCTGAGGACACCTTCAGACTGAAAGTGAGGGGATGGAGAACCATCTATCATGCTACTGGAAGTCAAAAGAAAACTGGAGTAGCCATATTTATATCAAACAAACAGAACTTTAAATTAAAGACTGTAACAAAAGATGAAAAAGGGCATTATATAATAATTACAGGGTCTATCCATCAGGAAGAGCTAACAATTATAAATGTCTATGCAGCCAAGCACTCTCAACAATAGCTAAAACATGGAAAGAGCCTAAGTGTCCATCAACAGACGAATGGATCAAGAAGATGTGGTTTATCTATACCATGGAATACTACATGGCAATGAGAAACAATGAAATCTGGCCATGTGTAGCAACATGGATGGACCTTGAGGGTGTTATGCTGAGCGAAATAAGTCAGGCAGAGAAGGACAAATACCATATGTTTGCACGTATAGGAGGATTAGGAGGAACTTGACGGAGGACCAAGGGGGAGAAGAAGGGCGGAAATGGTGGGGGAAAGGGAGAGAGGCAAACCATGAGAGACTCTTGAATGCTGACAAAAACTGAGGACTGATGGATGTGGGGGGGAGGGGGGGATGGGCATGAAGGAGGGCACTTTGGGGATGAGCACTGAGTGTTATGTAGAAACTAATTTGACAATAAACTATTTGTAAAAAAAAATAAATAAAAGTGATTATAAACAAAAAAAAAAAACAAAATGTGATACAGCAAACAAAAAGAGGAGAAACAGAAGAGAAAAAAAAAATGTCTATGCAGCCAATATGGAAGCACCCAAATATATAAAACAATTACTCACAAAAAGAAACAATCTTATTGATAAGAATGTGCTAATTGCAGGGGACATTAATACTCCACTTACAGCAATAGATAGATCATCTAGACAGAGCATCAGTAAAGAAACAATGCCTCTGAATGACACATTGGTCCAGATGGATTTGACAGATATATTTAGAACTCTACATCCCAAAGCAGTGGCATAAACTTTCTTCTCCAGGACACATGGTACATTCTCCATGATAGGTCACATACTGGGTCACAAAGCAGCCCTCAATAAATATGAAAGAATCGAGATGATACCATGCACGCTTTCAGATCACAATGCTATGAAACTTGAAATCAACCAAAGGAAAAAGTCTGGAAAACTTCCCAAAGCATGGAGGTTAAAGAACATCCTGCTAAAGAACGAATAGGTCAACCAGGAAATTAGAGAAGAAATTAAAAAAATAAATGGAAACAAATGAAAATGAAAACGCAATAACCCAAAGCCTTTGGGAAGCAGCAATGGAAATCCTAAGAGGAAAATACGTTGCAATCCAGGTCTATCTCAAAAACAAGAAAAATTCCAAATACAAAATCTAACAGCACGCTTAAAGGAACTAGAAGCAGAACAACAAAGACACCCCAAACACAGCGGGAAAAGAGAAAAATAAGGATCAGTGCAGATATAAACAGAGTAAAATCCAAAAACAAACAAACAAACAAACAAACAAAAACAAGAAAAACCCCAGTAGAACAGATCAATGAAACCAAAAATTGGTTTTTGAAGAAATAAACAAATACAATAAATCTCTAGCCAGGCTTCCCAAAAAGAAAAGAGAGAGGACCCAAATAGATTAAATCATGAGTGAAAATAAATTTATTACAACAAATCCTTCAGAAACGCAAGCAATCATCAGGGAATACTATGAAAAATTAAATGCCAACAAACTGGACAACCTGGAAGAAATGGACAAATTCCTAAACACCCACAATCTACCAAAACTCAAACGGGAAGAAATAGAAAATTTCAACAGACACATAATTAGTGAAGAAATTGAATCCATTATCAAAAATCTCCCATCAAATAAGATTCCTGGGCCAAACGGCTCCTCTGGGGAATTCTACCAGACGTTTAAAGCAGAGTTAATACCTATCCTTCTCAAGCTGTTCCAAAAAGTAGTAATGGAAGGAAAACTTCTGGACTCATTCTATGAAGCCAGCATCACTTTGATTCCCAAGTCAGACAGAGACCCAGGAAAAAAGAACTAGTGGCCAATATAACTCATGAATATGGATGCAAAAATCCTCAACAAGACACTAGCAAATTGAATTCAACAGCATATAAAAAGAATTATTCAACATGATGAAGTGGGGTTCAGTCCACCCCACTGAACCATTGCAGGGCGGGTTCAATATATACAAATCAATCAATGTGATACACCACATTAAGAAAAGAAAAGATAAGAACCATATGATCCTGTCAATAGATGCAGAAAAAGCTTTTGACAAAATACAGCATCCTTTCTTCACAAAAACCCTCGAGAAAGTCGAGAAAGTCGGGATAGAAGGAACATACTTAAACATCACTAAAGCCATTTATGAAAAGCCCACAGCTAATATCATCCTTAACAGAGAAAAACTGAGAGCTTTCCCCCTGAGATCAGGAACACGACAGGGATGTCCACTCTCACCACTGCTGTTTAACATAGTGCTGGAAGTCCTAGCATCAGCAATCAGACAACAAAAGGAAAGAAAAGGCATCAGAATTGGCAAAGAAGAAGTCAAACTTTCGTTTTTTGCAGACGACATGATACTCTACAGAGAAAACCTGACAGACTCCACCAGAAGACTACTAGAACTGATCCATGAATTCAGCAAAGTCGCAGGGTACAAAATCAACATACAGAAATCGGTTGCATTTTTATACACCAATAATGAAGCAACAGAAAGAGAAATCAAGAAATTGATCCCATTGAGAATTGCCCCCAAGAGCCATAAAATACCTAGGAATAAACCTAACCAAAGACATAGGAGATCTGTATGATGAAAACTATAGAAAACTTATGAAGGAAATTGAAGAAGACACAAAGAAATGGAAAAACATTCCATGCTCATGGATCAGAGAAATAAATATTGTTAAAATGTTAATACTACACAAAGCAATCTACACATTCAATGCAATCCTAATCAAAATTGCATGAGCATTCTTCTCAAAGCTAAAACAAACTATCCTAAAATTTGTATGGAGCCCCAAGAGACCCCGAATAGCCAAAGTAATATTGAAGAAGAAAACCAGAATGGGAATCATCATGATCCCAGATGTTGGCCTCTACTACAAAGCTGTATTCATCAAGACAGTATGGTATTGGGGCAAAAACAGACACATAGACCAATGGAATAGCATAGAGAACCCAGAATTGGACCCACAAATGTGTGGCCAACTAATCTTTGACAAAGCAGGAAAGAGTATCCAATGGAAAAAGGACAGCCTCTTTAAAAAAAAAAAAGTGCTGGGAGAACTGGACAGCAACTTGCAGAAGAATGAAACTACCCCAGTTTCTTCCACCATACACAAAAATAAACTCAAAATGGATGGAGGACCAGAATGTGAGACAGAAAACCATCAAAACCTTAGAAGATAATGCAGGAAACAACCTCTTTGACTTCAGCCGCTCCCATTTCTTCCTCAAAACATCTCCAAAGACAACGGGATTAAAAGCAAAAATTAACTACTGGGATCTAATCAACATAAAAACTTCTGCACGGCAAAGGAAAAAAATCAGTAAAACTAATAGGTAACTAACGGAATGGGAAAAGATAGTTGCAAATGACATATCAGATAAAGGGCTAGCATCCAAAATCCATAAGGAGTTCTCCAAACTCAACACCCAAAAAACAAATAATTCAGTGAAGAAAATAGGCAGAAGACATGAACAGACACTTCCAAAGACAACTTCCAGATGTCCAACAGACACATGAAATGAAGCTCAACGTCACTCATCATCAGGGAAATCAAAATCAAAATCACACTGAGATACACCTCACGTCGGTCAGAGTGGCTAAAATAAACAAAACAGGAGACTATAAATGTTGGCGAGGATATGGAGAAACGGGCACTCTCCTACACTGTTGGTGGGAGTGCAAACCGGTGCAGCCCCTCTGGAAAACAGTGTGGAGGTTCCTAAAGAAAAAATTAACACTAGAACTCCCCTATGACCCAGCAATAGCACTGCTAGGAATTTGTCCAAGGGATACAAGAATGCTGATGCATAGGGGCACATGTACCCCGGTGTTTATAGCAGCACTTTCAACATAGCCAAACCATGGAAAGAGCCTAAATGTCTATCAACTGATGAATAGATCAAGAAGATGTGGTTTATCTATACTATGGAATACTGCTTGGCAATGAGAAAAAATGAAATCTGGCCATTTGCAGCAAAGTGGATGGAAGTAGAGAGTATTATGCTAAGTGAAATAATTCCCTCAGAAATAGACAGATACCATATGTTTTCACTCATATGTGGATCTGGAAAAACTTAACAAAAGACCATGAGTGAGGGGAAGGGGGAAAAGTTACAGGGAGGGAGGGAGGCAAACCATAAGAGACTCTTAAATACTGAGAATAAAGTGAGGATTGATGGATGTTCGGGGAGAGGGGAAAGTGGACGATAGGCTTCGAGGAGGGCACATGTTGAGATGAGCATTGGCTGTTGTATGAAGACCAATTTGACAATAAATTATATTTTTAAAAAAGACTAAGGGGCTTCTAGCATTTCATCAGGTGAAACAATATACACATTACAGAAGTCTCAGAAGGGTTAGGGAGCATGCAGAGAGATTATTCAAAGAGATAGTGGCTGATAATGTACCAAATTTGAAGAAAGACATAACTACTCACATTCAAAAAACTGAAGGATCCAATCAAGGTAAACACAACGACATCCACCCCAAGACACTTTGTAATCAACCCGTCAAAAGCCAAGCACAAAAAGAGGATCTTCAAAGGAGCAAAAGAAAAATAGTTCATTATGTATAAGGGATCCCTAGAAGACTAGTAGCAACTTTCTCAGTGGAACCCCTGAAATCCAGAAGGTAGTGAGATGATATATTTAAGTGCTGAAAGAAAAATGCTGTCAACCAAGAACACTATATTCAGCAACACTGTTCCTCAAAATGACAGAGAAATTAAGACATTTTGAAAGAAACAAAAGCTGATGGAGTTCATTATCACTAGGCCTGCCATCCAAGATATGTTAATGGAAGTCCTTTAAGTGGAAACTAAAGGATTCTAGAGAGTAGTTTGAAGCCATATGATAATATAAATTCTCCAGTAAAGGCAAATATATGGACACACAAAAACCTATGTTATTTTAATTTTCATTTGTAACTGTTTTGTTTTCTATAGAATATGGACGACAAATGCATAAAAATAACAATAAGCCCATGTCAATAGGTACGTAATATATAAATATAAAATTTGTGAAATCAATCATATAAAAATGGAGGTGAAACTATAAAGGGCTAGAGTTTGTATGCAATTGAAGTTGAATTGGGATCAATTTAAGATAGATGGTCATACTTTAGGATGCTTTATGCAATCCCCATAGTAGGCACAAAGAAAATATCTATTGAGTACACACACAGAAAAACAAGAAGGGAATCTAAATGTGAAACTGCAAAAAATAACGAGACATAAGGAAGAAAGTAACGGAGGAAATAAGGGACAAACAAACTATAAGGAATACAGAAAACAAATAATGAAATTAAAAAAGTGTTTCCCTACTAGCACTTACTTTAAATGTTATTAAATGCATTAAACTCTCCAGTTGAACGATAAAGATGGACAGAATGGATTTTGTTTTAATGATTCAACTATATGCTATCTACTGCAAACTCACTTAAGGTCCAAGGACACACAGATGGTGAAAGTGAAAGGATGGAAATCGATTTTCCCTGCAAATGGTAACTAAAATAAAAGGAGCTGGAGTGACTATACTAACATCATACAAAATAGAATTTAAGTAAAAAACACTGTCAAAAGAGACAATGAAGGTCATTATGTAATGATAAAGGGTCAATGAACCAGGAGTACATAGTAATTACAAACATATTTGCACCAAATATCAGAACTCAAAAATATATGAAGAAAAAATTGACAAATTGAAGGAACACATGGTCAGCTCTACAGTGATAGAAGGAGATTTCAACACTCGCAGTAACGGATAGAACTACCACGCAGAAGATCAGAAAGGAAACACAGGACTTGAACCGCCCTATAGAACAATTGTATCTAACAAACATACAGAGCACTCCATCCCAAAACAAACAAAAATATACACACTTTCTCTACAGCATCTGGAACATTCTCCAGCATAAACCATATATTGGTCCACAAAACAAGTCTTAATAAGTTGGAAGAGATGGAAATCATGCAAAGCATTTTTTCCAATCACAGTGGAGTGAAACTAGAAATAAGTAGCAGAAGAAAAACTAGAAAATACGCAAATATGTGGAAATTGAAATTGAAATTCAAGATTTTTTCATAAAGAAAATTTCTGTCCTAGATGACTTCGTTGGTGAACAGTATCACACATTTAAAAGAAAAGAAAAATACTAGCAGTCCTACAGAGCTTTTCCAGAAAATCCAGGAGGCACACTTGCCAACTCATTTTATGAGGGCAGCATTACTTTTATAGAAAAAAAAATAAAAATAAAAAATAAAAAAATGAGAAAGGACATTGCAAGGGAAAGAAAACACTATGAACCAGTATCTCTGATGAACATAGATGTAAAAGTCACTAATGAAATTTTAGAAATTTGAATTCAATGTTATCTGAACAGTATAATCCATGACCAGGCACAGTTTCTCATAGGAATACAAGGTTATTTATTTATTTATTTATTTACTTATTTATTTTTATTGAGAAAGAGTGAGAGCACCCACGTGGGGGAGGGGGCAGAGGGAGAGAAAAAGTATCTTAAATAGGCTCCATGCTGTGTGAGAAGCCCAGCAGGGCTTGATCCCATGACCTTGGGATCATGACCTGAGCCAAGAGAAATTAAGAGTTGGACGCTCAACTGACTGAACCAATCAGGTACCCACAAGGCCATTTTCACATTTAAGAACCACATCACTGTTTTTGCAATGTTAAGGGAATGAAAGAAAAGCAATGATTATGACAATATATGACAGAACAGTCATTTGATAATATAGAATATCCAATCACGATAAAAACATCTGGTAACTTGGAGGCAAGATGGCTGAGAAGGAGGGAGCTCTGTACATTTCATTCATTCCCATCTCTCAAACAGAGAAGGCCTGAAGCCATAAGACACTGAACCCCAGGAGTCTGGGAGAAAAGAGACAGAGTCCACTAAGTAGAAAACCTCATAGGTGCGTGATTACGAACTGGGGAAGATAAAATGGGCCAGTACACAGAGACACAGAAGGGAGGGAACCCCCTTCACAGGAAGCTGCAGAGAGTCAAGGGGAAGAGAAAGAGTGGCTGAAACTGCTCATAGAACTGTCCCTGGAGAAAAGAAAACCTCGGCCCAGGATGGAGAGAGTCCTAACATCCCATCCCTAACGGCAAAACGTTCAGAGAGTGATCCTATTTCTAGCTGTGGTGCTGACTTGGGGCTGGATGCCCCAGTCCCAGGTGGCACCAGGAGAAACTTCTCCGCTGCTCTCCTGGCTCGATCCCTGGCTGGAAAGTGGCCCAGCCTGTGGGATTACATTTCAGGCGGTATTAATAAAGCATGTGCACTAAGACCTTGAAATGAGGCACGGGTTGGGACATAGAACATGGCCCACCTTGGCTACAACTGCTGCACAAGGAGATCAGAACCAAAGAGTGATTTGCAAAGCTTGAGAAGGGACTGAGGCACCGCCATTTTTCTCCTCACAACCATCAAGGCGGGACCTCAGGGAGCAGCCTGCAGGACCACAGAGGAGGGCAGACCTACCTACACCAAACCACGCCCATACCCTCTAGACAGCTGCTTTTTTTTTTTCTTTTTACTGGAGCCAGGGCAAGACAAACATGGATGCACTGCCATGATTAATTCTAGATCAATTCTTTCTGTTCAGATACATTTTCCCTTGTCTCATTCGTATCCCTCCCCTCTGCTGGACTGGGCACTCTGGTCATTGGTTTGCTTAGTCACATTTAATCCATTCTCTACATGTATATTCTACACCTCCACCACTACCTTCCTATCTCTCTCTCTCTGGAGTAATCAGAACTATAGAGTGTCTTTGGGTAACATTATCTTCATTTCTTTCTCCTTGCCTCCTACCATTTTCTCAATTTTCTCTCTCAGAATTAAGCCTCTTAGTCTCTCTGCCTGGTCATTGTCCAATTTCACTTTCTCCCTACCCTTGTCATTTCTCTCCTTGTATATGCTCTTCCATCAGCACTTCACACACCCTGCTCTTTATTTGTAGTTGGGAATTCTGGTTTTATGCTTTTAGACTGTCGTTTGTCTTTTGGAGTTTTTTTCTTAATCTTTTTTTTTCTTTTCCTTTTTCCCTTTTCAGTTTGTTTGTTGGATTTGTCTGTGCATTTGCCTGCCTTTGCTCCCCGTGTGTTTGTCTCTCTGTTTTCCTTTACAAGACTACCTCAATAATCAAGCCAAAGTACACATGGTGGAGAGTCCCAAATACCACTATGAAGAGGGAAATAAAATAACCAAAGTTTCAACAAGAGAGACCAAGAGATACCATTAAAAGAACACTTCCTGAACAGACAAGCCCTGGACAGTCAAAGAGCCTTCTTTGGTACAGCAGCACTCACAGGTGCAGAGTGCATAACAAGCTTTTAAAAACTACAAAAGACAAAAGCTAGCCAAAATGATGAAATGGAAGAACTCTCACCTAAAGAAATTCCAGGAAGAAATGACAGCTAAAGAACTGCTCAAAACAGATACAAGCAACATAACTGAACAAGAATTTAGAACAATAGTCATAAAATTAATCGCTCGTCTTGAAAAAGTCATGGAAGACATCAGAAAAACTATGGCTACAAAGACTAGGGACCTTAAAAATAGCTGTGATCAATTAAAAAATGCTATAAATGAAATGCATAATAAAATGCAGGTGTCCAATGCACGGATTGAAGAGGTAGAGAGGAGAATAGGTGCATTAGAAGACACAATTGTAGAAAAAGAGGAAGCCGAGAAAAAGAGAGATAAACTGATCCCAGCACAAAAGGAGAGTTTGAACACTGAGTGATGCAATCAAATGGAACAATATCCATATCATTGGAATTCCAGAAGAGGAAGAGAGAGGGAGAGGCGCTGAAGGAGTACTTGTACAAACCATAGCTGAGAACTTTCCCAATCTGGGGAAGGAAACAAACATTGAAATCCAAGAGGCACAGAAAACTCCCCTCAGACATAACTTGAATCGATCTTCTGCATGACATATCATAGTGAAACTAGCAAACTATAAGGGCAAAGAGAGACTTCTGAAAGCAGCTAGGAGGAAAAGGGCCCTAACATACAAAGGGAAACCTATCTGAGTGGTGACAGACCTATCTACTGAAACTTGGCAGGCCAGAAAGGAATGGCAGGAGATCTTCAATGTGATGAACAGAAAAAATATGCAGCCAAGACTCCTTTATCCAGCAAGCCTGTCATTCAGAATAGAAGGAGAAATAAAAGTCTTTCCAAATAAACAAAAATTGAAAGAATTCGTCACCACTAAACCACCCCTACAAGAAATCCTGAGGGGGACTCTATGAGGGAAAAGTTGCAAGGAACACAAGGTACCAGAGACACCACCACAAGCATGAATCCCACAAAGGACATGATGACTCTAAACCCATATTTTTCAATAATAACACTGATTGTAAATGGGCTGAATGCTCCAATCAAAAGACATAGGGTAGCAGAATGGATAAAAAAACAAAATCCATCTATTTGCTGTCTGCAAGAGACTCATTTTAGACTGGAGGACACCTTCAGATTGAAAGTATGGGGATGGAGAAATATATATCATGCTACTCGAAGTCAAAAGAAAGCTGGAGTGGCCAGCTTTCAGACAAACTGGACTTCAAAGTAAAGGCAGTAAAAGGGATGAAGAAGGGCATTATATAATAATTGCAGGGTCTATCGATCAGGAAGAAATAACAATTATAAATGTCTGTGCACCATTTACGGGAGAACCCAAATACATAAAACAATTAATCACAAACAGAAACAGTCTTATGGATAAGAATGTGCTAATAGCAGGGGACTTTAATACTCCACTTACAGCAATGGATAGATCAACTAGACAGAAAATCACTAAAGAAACAATGGACTTGAATGACACATTGGACCAGATGCATTTGACACATATATTTAGAAGTGTACTTCTTGAGGCCACAGAATTCACTGTCTTCTCAAGTGCGCATGGCGCATTCTCCAAGATAGATCACACACTGCGTCATAAAGCAGCTCTGAATAAATATAAAAGAATCGAGATCATGCCATGCATACTCTCAGATCCTAATGCTATGAAACTTGAAATCAATCACAGGAAGAAGTCTGGAAAAGCTCCAAAAACATGGAGGTTAAAGAACACCCTACTAAAGAATGAATGGGCCAATCAAGCAATTAGAGAAGAAATTAAAAATATATGGAAACAAATGAAAATGAAAACACAACAATCCAAACTCTATGGGATGCGGCAAAAGCAGTCATGAGAGGAAAGCACATTGCACTCCAGGCCTATTTCAAGAAATTAGAAAAAGCACAAATACAAAATCTGAAAGTGTACCTAAAGGAACTAGAATCAGAGCAACAAGAGCACCCCAAACCCAGCAGAAGTATAAAAATAATGAAAATCAGGGCAGAAGTAAACAATATAGAATACAAAAACATAGTTGAACAGATCAATGAAACTAAGAGTTCGTTTTTTGAAAGAATACACAAAATTGACAAACCTCAACCCAGGCTTCTAAAAAAGAAATGAGAGATCATCCAAACAGACAAAATAATGAATGAAAATGAATTCATTACAACCAATTCCTCAGAAATACAAGCAATTATCAGGGAAAACAATGAAAAATTATATGCCAAAAAGCTGGACAACGTAGAAGAAATGGACAAATTCCTAAACACACATACTACCAAATTTCACATGGGAAGAGTAAGAAAATCTGAACAGACCGATAACTAGTGAAGAAATTGAATCAGTTATCAAAAATCTCGTAACAAACAAGAGCCCTGGGCCAGATGGCATCTCTGGGGAAATCTACCAGACATTTAAATCAGAGTTAATACCCATTCTTCTCAAGCTATTCCTGTAACTAGAAATGGAAGGAAAACTTCTGGACTCATTCTACGAAGCCAGCGTCACTTTGATTCCCAAGCCAGACAGAGACCCAGCAACAAAAGAGAATTACAAGCCAATATCCTTGATGAATACAAATGCAAAAATCCTCAACAAGATACTTGCAAGTCGAATCCAACAGTACATTAAAGGAATTATCCACCATGATCAAGTGGGATTCATCCTGGGTTACTGGGCTGGTTCAATAGTTGCAAATCAATCAATTTGATACATCACATTAACAAAAGAAAAGATAAAAAATATGTGATCCTGTCGATAGACGCAGAGAAAGCATTTGACAAAATACAGTATCCTTTCTTTATAAAGACCCTTGAGAAAGTTGGGATACAATGAATTTACTTAAACATAATAAAAGCCATTTATGAGAAGCCCTTAGCTAATAGCATCCTCAATGGGGCAAAACCTGAGAGTTTTCTCCCTGAGATCAGTAACACAACAGGGATGTCCACTCTCACTGTTGTTTAACATAGATCTGGAAATCCTAACATCAGCAATCAGACAACAAAAGGAAATAAAAGGCATCAGAATTGGCAAAGAAGTAGTCAAATTTTCACTTTTTGCAGATGACATGATAGTTTACATAGAGAACCCGACAGACTCCACCAGAAGCCTGCTAGAACTGATCCATGATTTCAGCAAAGTCGCAGGGTACAAAATCAACGTACAGGTCAGTTGCATTTTTATACACCAATAATGAAGCAACAGAAAGAGAAATCAAGAAACTGATCCCATTCACAATTGCACCAAAAAAAACCCCATAAAATACCTAGGAATAAACTTAACCAAAACCGTAAACAATCTGTATGATGAAAACTATAGAAAACTCATGAAGGAAATTGAAAAAGTCACAAAGGGATGGAAAAACATTCCATGCTCATGGGTTGGAATAATAAATATTGTTAAAATGTCATTACTACCCAAAGCAATCTACACATTCAATGCAATCCCAATCAAAATTGCACCAGGATTCTTCTCAAAGCTAGAACGAACTATTCTAAAATTTGTATGGAACCACAAAAGATCCTGAATAGCCAACGTAATACTGAAGAAGAAAAGCAAAACTGGAAGCATCACCATCCCAGACTTTAGCCTCTACTAGAAAGCTGTAATCATCAAGCCAGGATGGTATTGGCACAAAAACAGACACATAGACCAATGGAATGGAATAGACAACTCAGAATTGGACCCGCAAATGTATGGCCAATTAATCTTTGACAAAGCAGGAAAGCGTATACAATGGCAAAGAGACAGGCTCTTTACTGATGCTGGGAGAACTGGACAGCAACATGCAGAAGAATGAAACTAGATCACTTTCTCACACCATACACAATAATAAACTCAAAATGGATAAAGGACCTGAACGGGAGACAGGAAACCATCAACACCCTAGAGGAGAAAGCAGGAAACAGCCTCCTTGACCTTAACCGCACCAATTTCTTAGTTGACACATCCTCAAAGGCAAGGGTATCAAGAGCAAAAATGAACTATTGGGACTTCATCAAGATAAAAAGCTTCTGCAGGGCAAGGGAAACCATCTATAAAACTAATAGGTAACCGACGGAATGGGAAAAGAGTTGCAAATGACATATCAGATAAAGGGCTAGTATCCAAAATCTATAAGGAACTCACCAAACTCCACACCTGAAAAACAAATAATACAGTGAAGAAATGGGCAGATGACATGAACAGACAGTTCTCCATAGAAGACATCCAGACAGCCACCAGACACATGAAATGATGCTCAGCGTCCCTCATTATCAGGAAAACACAAATCAACACCACACTGAGACACCACCTCATGCCGGTCAGAGTGGCAAAAATGAACAAATCAGGAGACTCTAGATGCTGGTGAGGATGTGGAGAAATGAGCACTCTCCTACACTGTTGGTGGGAATGCAAACTGGTGCAGCCCCTCTGGAAGACAGTGTGGAGGTTCCTCAAAAAATTAACACTAGAAATCTCCTATGACCCAGCAATAGCACTGCTAGCAATTTACCCAAGGGATACAAGAGTGCTGATGCATAGGGGCACATGGACCCCAATGTTCATAGCAGCACTCTCAACAATAGCCAAAACATGTGAAGAGCCTAAGTGTCCATCAATAGACGAATGGATCAAGAAGATGTGGTTTATCTATACAATGGAATACTACATGGCAATGAGAAAGAATGAAATCTGGCCATGTGTAGCAACATGGATGGAACTTGAGGGTGTTATGCTGAGCGAAATAAGTCAGGGAGAGAAAGACAAATACCATATGTTTTCACTTATAAGTGGATCAGGAGAAACTTAACAGAGGACCATGGGGATGGAGAAGGAAGGGGAAAAATAGTTGGGGAGAGGGAGAGAGGCAAACCATGAAAGACTCTAGAATACTTTGAACAAACTGAGGGCTGATGGCGGTGGGGGAGAGGGGAAGGAGGGTGATGGGCATGGGGGAGAGCAGGTGTTGGGATGAGCACTGGGTGTTATATGGAAACAAACTTGACAGTAAACTATGAAAGAAAACAAATCTGGTAACTTAAGAGCATAACGAAACATCCTGAACCTGATAACGTTAGTCTACCAAAAACCTGCTCTTGGCATCGTACTTAATGGTGAAAGACTGAATGTTTATCCCATAAGTTTCAAAATATTGCGGAATGTCCACTCTTACTGTGTTAATTTGACATTACATTTGAGGTCCTATTTGATAAGGAAGAAAAAGAAACAAAAGTCATACAGATAGAAAAGGAAGAAAGCAAAAAACTGTCTTTATTTTCACAAAGCACGATTGTCTAGAGAGAAAATAGTAATCTAGGGGGCAAAAGCCAGAAATCATCTCCCAGATATAATAAACAATTTCATAAGTTCGCGGGACAGAAAATCAATCTAAGGAAAAGTCCTTTTTATTCCAATATACAAGGAACAAATACCTGGAAATAGAAATTTTCTTCAATGTCACTTACGATAGCAGTACAATAAATGGAATACATACTGAGAATTTACTGTAACCTGTGCAAAACTGTTACACAGATACCTATAAAATATTGCTGAAAGAAAATAAAGAGGTCTTCAATAAATGGAGATATGTTCATGGATCAGAAGACTAAATGTTTTAAGATGACAATTCTCTAGTAATTCATCTAGGGATTTGCCACAATTATAATAAAAATGAAAAGCTATTTCTTTTTTTTTCATAGTTTATTGTCAAGTTGGATTCCATATAACACCCAGTGCTCATCCTAACACCTGCCCTCCACCATGCCCATCACCCCTTTCTCCTCTCCCCCCAATCAGCCCTCAGTTTGTTCTCAGTATTCAAGAGTCTCTCATGGTTTGCCTCCCTCCCTCTCTCCAACTATTTTTCCCCTTCTCTTCCCCCATGGTCTGAAACTCACATGGAAATGCAAAGGACATAAAATAGCCAAGGCCATTAGGAAAAGAACAGAGATGGAGGATTTAAGCTACCAAATTTCCTGACTTATTATAAAGGCATGGTAATCATGCCAGTGAGGTATTATCATAAAAATAGACATATGGATCAAAGGATAAAATAGAAAGTCCAGAAATAGACAAGCATATATGGTATGTTGATTTGTGACAAAGGTTCTAGGATGATTAAAGTATCAAATAATTAATTAATGGTGCTGGGAAAAGTTTATCTCCATATGGAAAAACAAAACAAGCAAACTTCAGTACCTCATGCTAGATGCAGACATA
>NW_024082524.1:130585-159557 GCF_003009895.1 Hyaena hyaena
GCACTGCTAGGAATTTACCCAAGGGATACAGAAATGCTGAGGCATAGGAGCACATGGACCCCAATGTTCATAGCAGCACTCTCCACAATAGCTAAAACATGGAAAGAGCCTAAGTGTCCATCAACGGACGAATGGATCAAGAAGATGTGGTTTATCTATACCATGGAATACTACATGGCAATGAGAAACAATGAAATCTGGCCATGGGTAGCAACATGGATGGACCTTGAGGGTGTTATGCTGAGCGAAATAAGTCAGGCAGAGAAGGACAAATATCATATGTTTGCACGTATAGGAGGATTAAGAGGAACTTGACGGAGGAACAAGGGGGAGAAGAAGGGCGGAAATGGTGGGGGAAAGGGAGAGAGGCAAACCATGAGAGACTCTTGAATGCTGACAAAAACTGAGGACTGATGGATGTGGGGGGGAGGAGGGGATGGGCATGGAGGAGGGCACTTTGGGGATGAGCACTGAGTGTTATGTAGAAACTAATTTGACAATAAACTATTTGTAAAAAAAAAATAAAAATAAAAGGTAACTAAAAAAAATAATAAATAAATAAATAGTAGAAGGAAATTAATAAAAAAACAAAATAAATCATAGATCTAAGTGCAAATTGTAAAATTGTAAATCTGCAAGAAAACACAAGAGAAAATTTTTTTGTGCTGTGAAGTTAGGCAGAGGTATCTTAGGTAGAACATTCATTCAAAAAGTATGAATTACAGAGGAAAAATATTCGATGCACTGTTGTCAAAATTAAAAAATTAAACACCAAAAAAAAAAAAAACCTTTAGCTTCTGATACACCAGGGTTCAGTATCTCTGTGTGGCACCATTTTCTACTCCTGTTCAGTATCTCTGTGTGGCACCATTTTCTACTCCTGTACTGGAACCTTGTGACTGACCTTGACTTCTACTTAATCCCCAGGACAGGGTCTACTGATTTTTCAGTTACAAAAACTCACTTTATTGCCCTGATCTTCTGCTTGCAAAGCACTTCCCTTTCTCTATTTCGTGGTCAACTTTTTCCCTCACTCACTTTACACATGCCTCCTCTGGGAAATCTCCAAGACTCCTTTCTAATTCCCAAGGCTGGCTGTCACTCCTCTGTCTTCCCATAGCCATGTAAATTTCCTTCCATTGCTCTCTACTGTAATCATCCTTTTCTTGGCTTCTCTCCCAGAGTGTCTTGAAGTAGCAACCGAGCTTCATTCATTTCTATGATCCCAAGCCATGGCCCCTGATAGGCTCCCAGAGAAGATTAGCCCTGTATCCTCACAGTTATAAAAGAGATGCTTCCCTAAACAACGCTATTATTCTAAAACCAAGTAAAAGATTCTGAGGCCACCTATGTCCTCTTTCCCCTCCAGGTAATGTTTGCAAGGGAGCTCCCTTGAAGTCAGTGGCACAGACTCTCATAGTTCTTAGTGGTAAAAACGAGGCATAACTACACAGCTTCACTTGTAACCCAAGTGTCAAAGATGAAATTTCATATGGCAAAACTAGGCAACAATGAGCCTTAATTGTTCTGCTTTCAACTTAGCCCAGCCCAGGCCCTTCCCCTCTGTCCCTCATATTTCCCAGATCTCTAGGCCCAAAACCACCTCTCCATTACCTGCCAGAAGCTGACACACAGACATGGAATCTCACATAACCCTCTGAGATGAAAAGCTCTACTGTTGATTGGACTATGGATGCCATCACCTAGCTCACCCGCCTTGCTTTGTTAACTCATTTGGACCCGTACCCCTCCCCAGAGCTTTGATGTACATAATCCTATGACTCTCTCCCATGTGGAAAGGGCCCACATGAACACTCCTGAATATGGCATCCCCACCAAATGACAACTCACCATCTGCCTGAACACCTCTGCTTTTTCAGTCAGCAAGTAGAAACCTGGCTTGAGCCTGCTGGGAAGTTCAGAGAAAATAAGAGAAAGAAAGAAAAAGACTGGGGAGTGGTGGGAGTAAAAGACACAGGAACAGAGAGGATGTCACATGCCAGAAATGTATCCACTGCTTGAGCACAGTGCACTCAGCTGTGGGAGGGAGGAAGGACAGGGAGAGGCCAGAAGGGCTGGAGGGGTGTGGAGGGGCCAGTCCTTTAGCTTCTTTGCACCAAGCAGAGTGAGGAGTTCAGCTGATCTCTTCAAGGAAGTCCTCTCCATCACTACTCGCACATCACACTCTCCTCGAAGCATGATCTTCACTCCCTTCCTTCCACCTCCTGAACTGGTGAGTCTGCTTTCCCTGTTACCATGGGATGTCCGCCCCAGGGGACTGGAGTGTGGGCTACAGTGGTCCCTGCTGTATCCTTAACACCTGGAATAGGGCCAAGGATGCACACAATACTTATGGAATGAGTTAATGAATGTCAGGGAAGGCAGGGACCACTAGGATGAGGCTATTTACCTCTTGTTTGTTTGTTTGTTTGTTTTTCAGAATGTGAAAGACACCAAGGAATTTGTTTTTGTTTTTGTTTTTTGGTCTGACACCATGGAGAACCCATCCAATGGCAAAAGCTCACCCAGAGAGCCTACTGGTCCCCAAGGGTCTTGGAGGAGCTGGTTCCAGAGAGCCCTATCACATTTCACCAGGTCCTTCAGGTGAGAGCAGCCTCTGACTCTCTCACTGCTCGCAGCCAATCCAGTACACCTCTCCTTCTACTTGATCCAGAGAGCCCCCAGGCCAGGCCTCACTCCCCCAGAGTTACCAAGGGTCCAGTTGTCACTCTGCTTTGCCTTTGTAAGGGAGAATACCAGAAACTCAGAAACTGAGATTACTGGGGGCCACAGACAGACTCATGAATGATGATCGAGCAGCCACATGCCCTTGCTTTCCTCAGCTTTTCTGTTACTGGCCTTGAAATAAATGCTGTCACACTTTGACTGCTTCTGCTTCAACTTACCAACAATGTAACTTGCAACACTGATGCCAGCCTCAGGTGAATTAGAGGTTATCAGCTGTGGTGGGGAGGTGGCAGAGGAAGGGAGCTAGCATCTTACTTGGCTCTATAGGCTTTACACCCTCCTTTTTGGGGGCAGTGCCGCTGGTTTCTCAGTCACCATCGCAATAGAGTTCAGCCAATGAGAGTAAATTTTTCACAGTGGAAAGCATTGACCCTAATGAGGGAAATGACTGCAAGAATGACCCAACACCACACACACTTTTCATATCTGAGAATAACTGGGCAGTGCTTATATAGAGGGAAGGGAGAGGAACATATGCAAAAAAAATCTTTGTATCCTAAGAAAAACTCTTAGACCTGCATACATACGGTCAACTCCCAAGACCCCTGGCTCAGGCACAAGACTGAGCCTCTTCAACAGGCAACCTCTTCACTAATTATGGATTGTTCATTTTCATGATGAGGGTTTTATTCCCTTCCCAGGGTGGCCTTGATATGCACTGCAACATAATGTCAGAAGAGGAAGTCTATCAGAGTGGTTAGAGCATATTTGTCCAACCCAACAACATATAGAAGCCCTGTTAGATATTGCAACACCTAGAATCACAAGTCCAACAGACAAAGATATAGGATGTGCTCTTTAATACCAAAAAGCCTAACTAGAACACAGGAACACCAAAATATTCTTTTCCCCTAACTCACATAGTCACCTATACAAAGCCAGGAGAGAAAAAAAAAAGTACTTGTACAGGGTATTCTGTGTGAACTAATTGTCCTTTAGTTGATCAGAGGTCCAATGTCTTTAAACATTCATGAAGCTCAGGTGGGGTAGGGTTCAGATACAAAACAACATTTGGGAATCCCATAGTCCTTTCATAGCCCTTTTTCTACATCCCTGAAGGGTAACCAAGGTGGGACCCATAGGTACAGAACAGAGGAGGCTGTTAAGTTAGTGTGACAGGTCTGGTGTCTCAGCAGCCATTCCTGATGGCCTAGGAACCACCCCTCTTCCTACAGTGCCTCTGTTCCTAACCTGTCCCCTAATTCAGTGGGGATACTCAGCTCCATATCACTGCTTCTCCACATCCTGGGTCTGTCCTGTCCCAAAGAGGAGAAGAGCCCCAACTCTTAAGGGCTGGGGAGACTGTTGGGCATTCATTCCTTCATAGCTAGTTTCACATCAGTCACCAGACACGACTAGGATCGTCAGGGAGAGTCTATGCATGCATGTGCACATGCGCCTCTGTGTGTGTGTGTGTGTGCGTGTGTACATGCACTCACACGTGTGGGTTTAGGATATGAATATTTGTGGAAACAAGAAATATTACTATAAAATCTGATGGATAAACATGGGGCGCAACTCGACAGCCACTCTTGAAGCCCAAGCAGCAGAGATGGGCTTTAACAAAGCAGGACTTGGCAACAAGGAGCCCTCACTTCTGTTCCTCAGCCTCAGCACAAGCCCATCTTGTCTAGGGATTCTCAAATCTGAGAATTTTATTTTTCAAGGCTCCACCCTAAGCCCAGAGCCACCTACCCACTATCCACCAGATGCTGACTGACCATCCAGATGCATCATCTCTTGAAAGAAGTACCTCTGCTGTTGATATGACCTTGGTTGCCATCACCAACCTCAGCCCCTCTTAGTTTTGATGCGCCACGTGGCCTTTCTGCCTCCCACTTTGTACAGACCTTTGGATTCCACAACATCACACCAAAAGAGCTTTCCTCTGCCAGCCCCAGACTCACTAGATATTCCCCTATGTCTCCCCATTAACATCCCTGTTCTCCCTGCCTGGGGGACCATGATCTCTCTGCTGGCCTTAAGTCCTTCCTCCTATGTGGGTTCAGCACTTTTAGAAGTGATTGCCTGGGTTTTCAGTAAGTCATGCTCTCCTAGCTGTGCACATTCTTAAGCCTTCTGGTTCTGCTCTGGATATGGAGGGCTCAGAATCAGCTGCGAAACTTCAAATATGTCTCCTGTCTGCTATGACTATGTCTGCTATGAGTCAACCTGTAAATTTTAAGAGGGGTCTCATTACCCCTTGAACAGTCAGATGAACAGCTAGAGCACACAAAAGCAATTACATGTGGAAAGAGACAGTTTGGCAGTAAAGAAAGGTATGGGTCATCAGTTTTCCATCTTTGCTTCTAAAATATGACTGAACCCAAGGTCTGAGCTCTCCTTCGTTGCTTACCCTCACATTACCCCCACCCCTAACTATATCATGCCACAATCCATGAACCCAAGGGGATAGCTCAGATAGGTGAGGAAAGTGGACAATTCCTCTTATGGTGAACATATGGCTATTGGAGTGTGCAAGTGAGCAAGAGATTAAACCTGTTTTTTTTTGTTTTGTTTTTTGTCTTATCTACGCTAATTCTCTCTAGTCCTTTATCCCAGTGAATTTTGAGCATCCCTAGGAAGGTGGCAACATTCGTCAGCTCTGCCAGACATTCACACCCTGCTAAGTTACAGGGGCTTTACACATTATTCGTTTAATTCTCCAATCACCCAAAACAAGGGGAGTGGTGTGAGCTGAATTCTGAGGTCACATCACCAGCAAGGGATCTAGAGCCAAGACCCAATCCCTGGTCAATGGAAGGCAAGTGCTCTTTCATTACAGCAGTGCAGTCCAAGCACCACTATCCCCAGCTAGGAGCTATGGGATCCTGACCTACTTTGTGTCAGCACACCCTCTTAAGGAGGGGGATTCTGTACTTGAAGTCCCATACCCAGAAGAGCAAAAACATTAAGGAGGTCAGAGTTCCTGGGTGACATGGTTGCCTAGAGACAGTTGCACAACCACTCACTATCCAATCTCATCTGATACCACACACTACTGGGGAATTATTTCTACTAATAAAACAATGGTGGTAACTCAATGGGAAAAAAGAATTACATCTACTGTACCTTCCACCTACTGCTCCCTATGGCCCCCTGAGGCAATTCTACAGACCTCCAGGGAGCTCCCTAACACAGTTTGAAAACCACTGGTCTCATGCAAAAAGATGCAGTCTAATGGTAGGCCTTTCAGGCACAGAATAATGAGTGAGCAAACGCCATAGGGATCCTTATCAAATCACATTATTCTTCTGTTTTATTACTGAAAACAGTAAAAGTTGCCTCTTGCCAGGACTTCCAGCATGGGACCCTCCACTTCGTAAGGTGGGAAGCTCAATGTTTTAGCCGTCTCAAAGGAAAGCACACTTGTGAAGACCAGTCCCACTCTTGAAAGACCATCCTCCCTGCACCAATCATAAAGAGGGACTTGGGTTTTCTGTGACTCCGGTGTGAGGAAATGCACTGAGATCTCATCAGTGGGGTCCAACGTGAGCTTTGCTTGTATCCATGACCCTGTCAGCTAATTTTGTTCATCCCTGGCCATCTTCAGACACTCCTAGTCTCAGTCACAGACACAAGACAGGCAAGACAGAATGCCCTCTCACTTGTGGGTTTTAAAATGTGTGCTAAGGGGCACCTGGGAGGCTCAGTCGGTTAAGCGTCTGACTTCGGCTCAGGTCATGATCTCACAGTTTATGAGTTCAAGCCCCACGTTGGGCTCTGTGCTGACAGCCCAGAGCCTGGAGCCTGCTTCAGATTCTGTGTCTCCCTCTCTCTCTGACCCTCCCCTGCTCACACTGTCTCTCTCTCTCTCTCAGAAATAAATAAAATATTAAAAATTTTTTAAAATAAGATAAAATAAAATGTGTGCTAAAAAGTAGTGGAGGAGGGGGTGGAAGCAAGGGGCATGATTTGAGGGATGTTTCACATAGGAAAGATAGGGTGGCACTGTCTTAAGGGTCTTATGGAGGTGGGTCTGGGGGAGAAAAGGCAAAGAGGAGCCAAGGATGACACTCAGGTTTCCATCTTGAGTGACTGGTGGCCTGGAGTTTCCATTCACCAAGATAAGGATTACAGGTGGAGAAGCAGGACTCATGAGAGGCTGAAGACGTCAGTTCTGGACTTGGATTCTGCTAAAATTTATAGAGCAGATGAGTTGGTGAGCAGATACGTTAAATATGCTCTCAATGACAAAGGAAATAAAAAAGAATTCTACCCCACTTGGGGAATGGATACCTCTTCTGTTTTATTATGTATGTATGTATTTTACATACATGATAATACACATAATGGTGATGTGTATGGTATGAAGGTGGGGCTCGATATTGGCAATTCTTCACCAATATTGGTAATACTTGTATGAAACATTGATGTGAACAGAAGAGGCTGCCTTAGGCCCTGACTGGCCACTCAAGAGCTGACAGGACCCTATATGTTTCAGGAACACCCATAAACCATTCGTGGCACACACCATGGAGCATGGATTGCAAAGCATTGACCTTCGGTTACTTACTCACAAGTGTCCTCTGGGGGTGATGAGGGGAATATGACCTGTCTCTTCCTAGAGGCAGGAACTAAATTTAGGAATCATAATCTTTATGTTCTCTATTTGCCGTGAGAACTAAATGGGGTAAAACATGTGAAGGAGTGCCAGGCAAGACCTGGCACCCAGTAACAGACACCTATCATATTTACCTGGAGAACAGAAGCCATGATTTTGGGGGGTGGTATTTGTAACTCTGCCAGGCATATTATCAGCATCAGGCATTTAATAATGAGTAGTAATAACAGTTACCATTTATCTCATATGGACCAGAAAGAGCTCTGTTGTTGTGTTTTCTGCAGTTGACTGGATCAGTAATCAGTTGGATTTGTATCATGCTTCGTGCCTTCCTAATGTCAGATGCTGTCAGATTTACCTCATTACTCTCCACAGCATTCCCAAGGGGTTAAGGACTAATGTTGTTACACTTTTGGGGGGACCAATATAGGAATTCATAGGAATAATTGTTTCTGCCTCACAGAAGGGCTGTGAGGATTAAATGGGATGCCCCTTCCACAGCAGCAGGTGTTGAACTGGCCCCAGAGCCAACACTCAGCAGCTTCCTTGAGGTTAGGCCCTTTGGGGTATGCTTTAGATTTCACTTGTCCTCCAGACCTGGCCCAGCAGCCATTTGCATGAAAATCATGAAGACACTAGCAATAGCTGAGAGCTTGCAATGAGGAGGACTATGGGCTGCCAAAATGACTGCTGGAGGAATATCACATCTTCTTTTTCAACCCAGCTGGGGCCCAAGAATTCCCCTTCACCCCAACTCATGAAGTGAGGACCAGACCTATTGTTTTGATTTTAGAGAAGAGGCCAGGAGAGAGTCAGTTACTTGGCACAGGTCACAGTGATGGGTCTGGATCTGGCCTTCAGATCTCCTTACCCTAATTACAGTGTTCTTTTGTCCAGCAGACCCAATATCATGTCTCATTATTCTGCAATACCTTGTTGTGGGGGGTTAAAGTAGGCACATTCTTTGGCGGGTAAACAGGAGCTAGTTTTGCTATATACTTTATTCCCTTTATGCCTGGGAGAAGGCAGGTGTGAAGGGGCATTAGTGTTAGCTGACAGCCTACCATGAGCCCAATTCATTAGTTCGTTTCTGATTCTTGCACATGCAAAGTTTAGGATCCCCAATTAGCATCTGGGGGTAAATCATTGCACCCTCTCAAAGGTTTGCACTCTGAATTTGAAAATTGTGGCAGGTATTACAACTTTGTATGGCTGTGGTGGGGACGAAATAAAGCAGCCAGTATGTATACCCCAAATGAAAAGCAGCCATATGAGAAGACAGAAGAAATAAGATGAAAAAGGAAGTGAGATGCTGGGTGCAAATATGTTCTTCAATTAGAACTGATTAAAGAATCATATTCAGGATATAAAGAGAACTCTGATGAAACAACTCAAGAAACATACATCCACACACACACAAAAAAAAAGCAGCAATAAAAAAGTTAGCAACAAATTGAACAGGCCATTTACGGCACTACAAATGGCCAATATAAAAGGAATAGGAGCTCAACAGCACAGGTAACAATGGAGATAAAACAGCAGTGAGGTTACATTTTTCAAATTGCAAATTGACAAACATTTAAAAAATTAATGATGCCAAGTGGGTATCACACACTGATGTTGGGTGAATTGGTGCAGATTCTTTGGAGTCAATTTACCTGGGATTAACCAACTACAATATATTTACCCTACTGTGCATCTCCAAAGTCTCCTCCTTCTTGCTGCCACAGGCCAAAACTGGTAGCAGACTGGGACAACTGATGCTTCCTGGAACAGGGCCATGGGGACTCAGATATCACAGCCTTAAGACCCACTGCAGTGTTCTGGAAAACCTGTTTGGAGCCCTGGACACTTCATCAAGGTCAGGACCTTTGGGGGGATTCCCAGAGTTGAGCCTGAGCCTTGATGGAACAGCCTGATGCTCAAGGATTACAGACAAAGGTCTTGGGGTTCCTGTGAGACACAAATTTCTATATCTGCACTTCCTTCAATTATCCTACCTTGGCTTTCGCTAACACATGGAAGAGAAACCTGGACTTTGACTATGCATCCCCAACAAAGCTGGGGCTCTGCTCATTGTGAATTCAGGGGCAGTTTCAGAAATTTGGCAGAGCCTTCCTGTCTTCAAACTGAGTTTCTGGATATGAGGAGAGGGCTCATGGGGAGAAAGTACAATTGACAATGACCTGGGTTTGAATTTCATTAGAACTCAAAATAATGCACAAATCAGACTTCCCTTAAGTCTTTAGGCTTATGTATTCATAATAGAGTAATGTGAAATTGAGAGCCATCACTTTCAATTAGCCATTTAACCATCTATGTTAAAGTAGAGTGGGGAAGCCGGAAGCCTGATTAGAGTGGGTTTAAGGGAGAGTGAGGGAGAGGAAAGGGAAACAATCATATTAGTCAATGAAGCATCTCAGCACTTGAAGGAGTGTCAGAGAATGCTTGAACACAGTGTATTCATCTACAGGATGGGATGGTGAAATCCCAGGGAGGTGGAATGGAGTTTCAAGAAGGGGACAGACCCTTAGCCTCTCTACACCCAGAAGAATGAAGAGCTCTGCTGGCCTCTGACAATAACACCCTTCACACACAACATGCACATCACACTCATAGAAAACATGAACTTCTCTGGCAGCCTGCTGCTGCTGAGTCCCGACTTGGTGAGTCTGATTTCCCTCCAGCATCACAGATCATCAGTTCCAGGAGGGCTGGGATCTAGGTCTCTAGAGTTCACTATTGTATTCCCAGTGTCCAAAACTAAGCCTTGTGTGCACGTAGTAGACTCTCAACAAACACTTGATGAAAGAAGAATGAGTGTAAGTGCTGGCCAGAATGATTTTTCTCTATTTTCCAGAACAGGACGGCCACAGCTGATGACACTGTACCCTTCATGTATTTTGCCAACACCATGGAGAATGCATTTAATGACACAGGCTGGCCCAGGGAGCCTACTGGTCCCCAAAGGTCTTGGAAGAACTGGTTCCAGAGAGGCCTAGCATGTTTCACCAGGTCCTTTAGGTGAGAGGTCAGAGCCAGTCTCTGCTTCTCTCACTGTTCACAGCCAAGCCAGCACACCTCCCCTTCTACTTGACCCAGAGAGCCCCCAGGCCAGGCCTCACTCCCCCAGAGTTACCAAGGGTCCAGTTGTCACTCTCCTTTGCCTTTGTAAGGGAGAATACCAGAAACTCAGAAACTGAGACCACAGGACCCACATACACCCATGAACACTAATCAAGACCCCTCTGCTGCCACATGTTCTATCTTCCCAGTTTCTCAGTCACTAGTCTTAAAATAAATGTAGCACACTTGATTCCTTTGGTATCACGATATTTACTGTCCTCCATACCAGCATCTCCTGTGGTTTATCATTTGCCTCTTTTGGTGAGGATGTTAGGAGAGGGTGGTGTTGGGGAGTTACCACACTACTTAACCATATGAGTTGGTAGTCCTGTTCCTTGGAACAGAACTGCTTGTTTCTCAACAAATGTTGGGATAAGACTGTGTTGATGTTGTGTAGGTTTCAGACATTTCAAAAAGGGTGGCTGTTGGGCCATGACTGAGTGACAGCAATCAGGATGGGGGACGAGAGTAGTGAGTGGAGGATAGGGAGGTTGGGTCAGAAGGAGAGGAGATGTTGCAGAACTCAAGGCTTTTAGAGGTGTGAGAGCCACTAAATTATAATCTCACCACAACAACTCTCAACCCACCCTTGGAAAGAGTCCCTTTCAGTACATGGACTTGTCCATTACCTCAGGTCATATATCTCATATTATGACACCATGTCTCTTTTTAAGCTACTCTTAGTATGTACCGCAGTAAAATAGTAGCAGGGGAAGGGCTGAGTCTGGTAAGTGCTTTCAGGAATGGGAAAAAACCTGGGCTTTTCTGGGACTGTTCTGCTTCTGGCTAACACTCTGCTACGGGAGTCCAGCCCCCTGAAGTCTATACTGCCATGGCCTAATTGGAACTGTTTGGTTCCTTGGAAGCTCCTGAGCTCACCAGGCCCCTAGACTTGCTGCATTTGTCTCTGAGTCTCACTGAGGAAATATGGGGTGCCAGGGCTCCGAAAGGGCATCCTTCTGGTGTGTTTTCCATTTTTAGAGTATTTTCTACTAAAATATTTCAAAGTTGCAGAAAAACAGAGAAAACAATACAGAGGCCACAACCCCTATCTGATAACACTTTACCATAAGTGATTCAGATCCCTCTCTACCTTTGAATTAAATAGGATGGACACATATAAATCATCCCCAACCCATGTTCACTCATCTCCTCCCTAAAGCAGGTCCCCCTCCCTGGTGTCTGAATAATCTTAGGTCTTCTTGCAGCTTTAGAGCAGTTCCCCCTCCTACACGGGTGGCCCCCCACATCATCTTAGAAATGATCACCTGATGTCTCCTAGTATACATGGGGTGGGGGGATGTATACTAGGAGAGAGCGATTCTACAACCCTGAATCCCAACCCAGAGGGAAAAAGCAAGAATACCACCACAGCTTTTACAGATAACCCAGACCCCAGCCTTTCCCTGCTTATAAACTTGTTCTCTTGAGGTAGGCCCCATCTCAGTGTGGGGGCTGAGTACCTCATCTATTTTAACAAGAGAGGCCAGGAACAGCATTCTGGGCCCCAGCCCTAATCAAGTGTTCCATCCACATAGGCAGCTGATCTTTTGCCAGCTGATGTCCACACTCCATGGGTTCAATGACTATCTTAATGGTGGAGATGGGAAAGAAGGCAGGACTAGGAAGGCCCAAGTCCTGATGAGAACCATTCATCCATTGGGCCTACTGGAAGCTGTCTGGGATAACCAGACCATGCAGCACCGTCCAAGGTGACACACCAACTTTTAGCTCCATCAAGGTGCCGTATACTTGCAGGGGCTCACTCTGCTGAAATGGGTACAGGGAGCAAGTATGGTAGGTTGCCTTCTAAAAGGGCTTCTACAGATCCCTGAATCCTGGCACTCATGTCCTTGTATAATCCCTTCCCACTGAGCGTGGGCTAGACCTAACAACTTGCCTCTAACCAATAGATTTGGTAAAAGTCATGGCATGCCATTTCTAAGGTTAGGCTAGACCAAGACTGTGGCTTTCATCTTGCAGGAATTCATTCTCTCTCTCCCTGGCTCTTCCTGTGTTCTTGTTCTTATGGAGAGGGTCACATGACAAGGAGCTGATGGCAATCTCTGGCCAACAGCCAGAGAGGAACTGAGACCCTCAGACCAATAACCCACGAGGAACTGCATCCTGCCAATAGCCACATGAGTGAGCTTGGAAGTGGATCTTCCCCCTGTCGAGTCTTTAGATAAGACCACAGTCCCTCGGCTGGCAGAGACTTTTTTTTTTTTTAATATTTTATTTATTTCTAGGAGAGAGAGAGAGAGACAGCGTGAGCAGGGGAGGGTCAGAGAGAGAGGGGGTCACAGACTCTGAAACAGGCTCCAGGCTCCGAGCTGGCAGTCAGCACAGAGCCCGACGCGGGGCTCGAACCCACGAACCGCGAGATCATGACCTAAGCGAAAGTCGGACGCTTAACCGACTAAGCCACCCAGGCGCCCCGAGACTTTTTTTTTTTTTGACAGAGACTTGATTGCAGCCTTGTGAGAGATTGGAAGTAGAGTATCCAGTTAAGTCATAGCCATGGTAGCTCCTGATCCACAAACACCTAAGCTAATAACTGTGGATCATTTTAAGTTGCCATGTTTTGGAGTAATTTGTTATGCATTGGTAAATAATAATGAAGACAGCAGGACTCTCTGGAGGTTAGGGGCAGGAGACAGAGGCCTGACTCAGGCTGGGGAGGGCTTCCCAGGGGCCAGAGTGACACAGACTATGCCTATTTCCTAGTCTGACCTGCAGCCTAGTCACAGCTTTGTCACTAATCACCTCTGTCACCTTGGGCAAATCACTTGAAGTCTCTGGCTCAGTTTGCTCTTCTGTACTATTTGACTGATAATAAACTTTCAGGACTGTTGGAAAGATAACTATCAATTTAAAACCCGCATGACAGAGGGGTGCCTGGGTAGCTCAGTCGGTTGTGTGTCTGACTTCGGTTCAGGTCATGATCTCACAGTTCGTGGGTTCGAGCCCCACACTGACCTTTGCGCTGATAGTGCAGAGCCTATTTCCTAGTCCCTGTTTCCCTCTCTCTCTGCCCTTCCCGTGCTTGCTCTTGTTCGATCTCTCTCCCTTCCCCCCCCTCTCAAAAATAAAAAAAATCCACATGAGAAAATGTCTGATATATACTAGGCCCTGAGTAAATGGCAGCCATGAGTATTAACATAGTTGATCTGTGACCTTGCTTCCACCTCTCAGAACTCTCCAGTGATCTAGGATGTTTCCAGTACTCAAAAGACGACAAATGAGCACACACACACACACACACACACACACACACACGCAAAGCAAAATAAAACAAAACCCAGACAAAAATATGTTCCTACCATGTAGCACAAAAGTGTTTATTCTCTAGGAAGAGAAGCATTTTAGAGTGAATATTTTTCTAAAAAAATTCTTCTGAGAGGGAAGTTGTCCAGCTGAAGGCTATATCCCTTATACAAAGGAACAAATACTTGCATTTCTCTTTCCCTCCTCCCATCCTACTCCCCTCCCTTCACTGTTGCTCCCTTCTCTGTGTCCCTACCTTCCTCATTACCCCCTTCCTTTTCTCTAGCTCAGTTGCTTGTTTACAAGATCCCATCCCCTCAATTCTGCCTCTTCTCACTCATTTCACATCTACTGAATATCACAGAATTTCATTATTTTTTTCTTGTTTTATTTGAGATAAGCTCACATCAATATTCTCATTATGCACACTGATCTCTAGGTCTCCCAGGCCACAGAAGACAGTCTCTGGCCACTGGTTTCAGGGGTACAGCTTAAGCTTAGAATGCCCTCTTCATCATTCCCTAGAGGTCGTGCATTTAGTAGGCCTTGATCATTCTGTAAGAGCCCCTTTTATTTAAGATTTTGTCTCAAGGACCTACCTTCAGACCTTTCACCTGAACATTTGGACTCTGTTTCTCTCCTACAGCCTCATCTCTCGATACAACATGTTTAAAAGTTGCCTTCTGTCCTCAAAAAGAACTTTCAAATCTGCTCTGGTCAGGGTCTTTGCACTCCTCTGAAACTACTATTTCCTTATTCAGCCTTCCACTTGTCCTTTTGTCTCCTGTGTTCCTGCCCCTAGAAAAAAAATCCTTCCTTGTTATCACATCTCCCCAGCCCTCTGTCACCCATTCCCCCTCTGTAGTGCACACTAATATACTGGGTCCTTTCCCCCAGCACAGCTTTTCATATGCTAAATAGTCACTTTCGGAGGGTTAATTTGTGTGACTGTCTCACCCAGACTCTCAGCTCTGCGGCAGGAGCTGTGCCTTGTTCCTGGAACAACTGGGTAGCTGACACAGGGATTTTATATACAGCATGGACCCAATAAATGTATATTGAAAGAATGAGTCAATGAGCATGTTTTCATTAAGTCTTTATTGTGCCTATTACCTCTGATCTGGGACAATGGTAAGCAGTATCCTTTTTGTTTGTTCCACCATGGAGTCCAGAGCCTCCTGCCCAGCAGAAGCTGGATGTTTCCTAAGTTTGGGCTGAGAGCAGTCTTCCTGGAAGTGCCAAAGGCTTTTCTGCATTCCTGAAAGGAACATCCTCTGGCCAAGTGTATAGAGATAGATGTAGCTGCTGCCGCTGCTGTCATATTCCACATCCAAGAGACAGGGTTATTAGCCCTCATCACTCCCACTTGCACTTCAGGACAGTGCTCGGAAGGACTCTTGGCTATGATGGCACCACTCTTGGCTATGATGGCACCAGTGGGTAAACAAGGGGCATAACTTGGCATCAGCACTAGAAACTCACGTGGAAATGGTGGGATTTAATGGAACAAGACTTGGCAATAAGACCTTACCTGTATTCCTCAGCAACCCCCCACAAACAAAAACACAGCCTAGGCTCACAGCCCCCTATTCATCACCTACCAGAGAGGCTGACTCACACACACACACACACACACGCACACGCACACGCACACACACACACACACACAGCATCATCTATTTTACCCTCACAGAAACGCTAGTGCTGATTGATTTGTATCCTGGCTATTCTGACTGACCTCAGGCTCTCTTTGCCATGATGACCCATTTGGATCCATCCACCTCCCTCTTTGCCCAGGTCTTTTGCCTCAAACTTCTCAGCTCCAGAGGAAGACATGTTTGATCTATAAATACTAGTCACACTTTTCTCACTCACCATCCGACCACAAATACCCACGTTCTCATTCTCCCAACCTAGGGGAGCCATCAACCCCTTTTCAGGCTCAGAAAAGTCTCTTCTTCCTTCCATTCAGACCTCAGTTTCCACATGCATAACATGAAATTTTGAATAGTTTGGCTCTCACAGCCAGTGATGGTATGTCATTTATGAGATTGGTACATTTGCAGCTGCCTTCTATCCCAGCCAGAAAGACTTGATATAGAAACACCGGGGGCACCTTTGCACTGAGGGGATCTTTGCCATGTGGCTTCCCATTGTGTCTTTTACCTAAGATGCTGACTGACACTCAGGCTCCTCTTCTTACATAAAGCTTCCAACTCCACAGACCAGAGATGTGGAGCCAATGGCATCTCCTAGCCCAAGTCTCTGGAGGTGAAAGCAGATGTAACTGTCACTGAAACTTTTCAGAAGCTCTAGATAATGCCCTGGATATATTCTGGTGCATCTTAGATGGCTAGAACTTGGAAGGGCTACTCAGGATTCAGTCTGGTCCCTGAATGAATATCGGGATTTTTAATAACTGAGTTAAAGTGCTCTGGGTCATGCCTGCCCATGATTTTCTAATCCTGTTCTACCTCCTGTGGCTGATCTTGACTTCTACAAATGCACAGAATAGGAAGGTGGGTCTGGTTACCTGCAGCTATAGAAATTCCCCTTATTCTTTTGGACTTTTTGGGATACTGGTCCTGGCTAACTTCTTTCCTTACTCACTTAAGGATTTCCCTCCATTGGACAACCTTCACTGACCCCAATTTATCACCTAACACTGAGTATTCAGCCTGAGCTCTTTCAGAGCCCCAAAGTCTCTTTCCATCACTCTCTGTTATAATTGTCATATTTATTGTCCCTAAACTCTGGGACCAGAGGCAGTAGCTGAGCTTCATTCATCTCTGTATCCCCAGGGTCTGACCTGTGAAAGGATCCAAAGACCAGCGGTGTACCCTCACTGTTAATGTAAGGAATACTTTCACCAACACCTCCTCATATTTCACCAATCGAATTTTCAGATTTTAAAAATGTTGACAACATCAGATGTGAAGGATAAAGAAAAATGGATGTCATTCAATGCCATGCCTAAGAGTGTGAATTAGTACTCCCTTTTTGGAGAGTCACTTACCAATGCTTATCAATATTTAAGCATATATATCTCTTTCCTACTGAGATATAATTCACATAAAATAAAAATCACCCTCAAAAGATGTACAATTCAGGTTTTAGTATATTTGCAGAATTTGTGAAACCATCACCGATCAATTTTCGAACAATTTCATCATCCCCGAAAGAAACCCCACATCCATTACAGTCATTCTCCATTGCCCCTAACTCTCAGCCCTAGGAAATCATTAATCTATTTTTTGTCTTATAGTTTTGCCTATTCTGGACACTTCATGTATATGGAATTATACAATATGTGGTCTTTTTGACGGCTTATTTCACTTAACATAATGTTTACAAGGTTCACACATGTTGTTATCATGTATCAGTACTTCATTTTTTGGGGGGATGAAAATTTCCATTGTATGAATATACAACTGACGTTTACCTGTTACTCAGGTGACGGACATTTGAGTTGTTTACACCTTTTAGCTATTATAAATATTGCTATTATGATCAATTTTATAAAAGTTCATGTGTGGACCTATGTTTTCAGTTGTTGGGGTATATAGCTAGGAGTGCAATTATTCAGTCATGAGATTTATGTTTAACCACTTGAGGAACTGTCATACTGTTTTTCACAGAGGTTGCACCATTTTACATTCCCACCAGCAACATAGGAGAGCTCCAATTTCTCCACATATTCTCTAACTTTTGTTATTGTCAGTCTTTTTATTACATCCATCTTGTTGGGTGTGAAATGGCATCCCATTGTAGTTTTGATTTGTATTTCCTTAATGACTAAGCATCTTTTAATGTACTTATTGGGCATTTGGAATATTGTCTTTAGAGAAATATCTATTCAGGTCTTTGCCTGTATATTTTGTTTTAGCATTTTTTCTAGCTTTATTTATTTCCATATCAGACATAATGGACATTGAATTACAAATCAAAAATAAAGAGAGAGAGAAAGAGAGAGAGGGAGAAATAAAAAGATCCACTAAGATTACTTATGTTATGACTACATATCAAAGTCTGTGTATTAGTAGACATAAATTCAATTCTTAGATGCAGGGTTAGCCATCCTTTTTACTTATTTTTAATTTTTAATTTCATAATTGAGACACAACATTAAGTTTAAAGCATATGCTGTGTTGATTTGATACATTTGTATATTGAGAGATGATTACCACCCTGGGGTTACTCTAAACCTCCATCACCTCACATTACTACTTATATTTTCTTTTTTTGTGGTGAGAACTCTTAAGATCCACACTCTTAGCAAATTTCAAATGTATTATATAGTATTAATAACTATAGTCATGATGCTATACATTATATTCCCTAAATTTATTCAACTTATACCTGAAAATTTGTACCTTTTGACCAATATCTCTCCATTTCCTCCACACCCTATCCCCTGATAAACATCATTTTACTCACCATTTCTATGAGTTTGTTTTCTTTAGATTCCACATATAAGTGATGTCATGCAACTTTTACCTTTCTCTGTCTGGCTTATTTCATTTTGAATAATGTCCTCAAGATCCATGCATCTTGTTGCAAACAGCAGAATTTCCTTCTTTCTCATGACTGAATAACATGCCATTGTGTAGATATAACACATTTTTATCCATTCATCGGTTGACAGATCTTAGGTTGTTTTCGAATCTTGCCTATTGTGAATAATGCTGCAGTGAACATGGGAGTGCAGATATCACTTTGAGATTGTGATTTCATTCCCTTTGAGTATATTTCCAGAAGTGAGATAGCTGGACTATCTGGTAGTTGTATTTTTAATTTTTAGAAAAGGTTCCATACAGTTTATGATAGTGGCTGTACCAATTTACATTCCCATCACCTGTCTACAAGGGTCCCCTTTCTCCACTGCCTTGTCTTAACACTTATCTTTTGTTTTTTTTTATGATAGTCATTCTAACAGGTGTGTGGTGCTATGTCATGATGGCTTTGATTTGCATTTCCTTGGTGAGCAATGATGTTGAGCATCTTTTCAATGCCATTTATATGTCTTCTTGGGGAAAATGTCTATTTGAATCCTCCGTTTTTAAATCAGGTTTTTGAGGGACTTTTTGCTCCTGAGTTGTATGAATTCTTTATATATGTCGGATATAAACCTCATATCAGATATACGAGTTGCAAATATTTCCCCCTATTCTGTAGGTTTATTTATTTTTGAGACAGAGAGAGACACACAGAGAGAAAGCACGAGTGGTAAAGGGGCAGAGACACAGAATCTGAAACAGGCTCCAGGCTCTGAGCTGTCAGCACAGAGCTCAGTATGGGGCTTGAACCCACAGAACTGTGAGATCATGATTTGTGCTGCTGTTGGGTGCTTAACTGACTGAGCCACCGAGGTGCCCCTCAATATATATTTTTAAATATCCCTTTTGATTTCTTCTTTGGCCCATTGGTTGTTCAGAAGCATGTTGTTTAATTTCCATTTATTTGTGAATTTTCAAGCCTCCCTTCTTTTTAATTTCATACCATTGTGGCTAGAAAAGATACATGGTATGTTCTGAATCTTAAATTTGCTAAAACTTGACTTCTAACCTATTGTATGATGTATCCTGCAAAATGTTCTGTTTTCAATGGAGAAAAATGTATTACTCTGCTGACTGGTGTTGTATGTTCTGTTAGGTGCATTTGGTCTAAAGTATTGTTCAAATCTAAGGTTTCTGTATTTATGTCTGAATGATATGATATATCCACTGTTGAAAGTGAGGTAATCAATCCCCCTACTATTATGTTATTATATATTTCTTTCTTCAAATCTGTTAGTACTTGAAGGATCTGTCAGACCTGTTTGCTTAAAATGTTTACATGCCCCAATGTTGGATGCATGTATATTTACAATTGCTATATCTTTTTGACGAATTAAAATCTGATCATTTTATAATGACCTTTTTTGGTGTCTTGTTATGATTTTGGGCTTGTATAGTTACTACTGTTCAATTTTGGATTCTACTTGCTTGGATATCTCTTTCTGATCCTTCCCTTTGAACCTATTTGTGTCCTTATACCTCAAGTGAGTCTCTTGTAGGCAGCATGGCTTTTTCCTTTAAAACATCCAGGCACTGTATATATGATGCATGGAGAATTTAATCCATTTGTATTGAGAGCAACTATTGATTTATAATTTATATGGGAATCATTTATAAATGTCATCTTTTATTAAAATTTTAAAATAATAGTTTATTATCAAGTTGGTTCCCATATAACACCCAGTGCTCACCCAACAAGTGTCCTTCCCCATGACCATCACCCCCCTTCCCCTCTCTCCCACCCCCATAAGCTCTCAGTTTGTTCTCAGCATTCAAGAGGCTCTCATGGTTTGCCTCCGTCCCTCTCCCCAAATATATTTCCTCTTCTCCTCCGCCATGGTCTCCATTAACTTTCTCCTAATTCTACTATAAGTGGAAGCATATGGTATCAGTCTTTCTCTGCCTGAGGCACTTCGCTCAGCATAACACCCTCAAGTTCCATCCATGTTTCTACACATGGCCAGATTTCATTCTTTCTCATTGCCATGTAGTATTCCATTCTATAGATAAACCACATCCTCTTGATCCATTTGTCAGTTGATGGACACATAGGCTCTTTCCATGTTTTGGCTATTGTTGAGACTGCTGCTATGAACATTGAGGTACATGTGCTCCTATGCATCAGCACTCCTGTATCCCTTGGGTGAATTCCTAGCAGTGCTATTGCTGGGTCATAGGGGAGTTCTAGTGTTAATTTTTTGAGGAATGTTCACACTGTTTTCCAGAGGGGCTGCACCGATTTACATTCCCACCAACAGGGTAGGAGGGTGCCAGTTTCTCCACATCCTCGCCAGCATCTAGAGTCTCCTGATTTGTTCATTTTTGCCACTCTGACCGGCGTGAGGTGGTATCTCAGTGTGATTTTGATTTGTGTTTCCCTGATGATGAAGGATGCTGAGCATCATTTCATGTGTATGTTGGCTATCAGGATATCCTCTTTGGAGAAGTGTCTGTTCATGTCTTCTGTCCATTTATTCACTGCATCTTTGTTTTTCGGGTGTGGAGTTTGGTGAGTTCCTTATAGACTTTGGATACTAGTCCTTTATGTGATATGTCATTTGCAACTATCTTTTCCATTCCATCAGGTACCTATTAGTTTTATTGATTGTTTCCTTTGTCGTGCAGAAGCTTTTAATCTTGATGAAGTCCCAAAAGTTCATGTTTGTTCTTGATTCCCTTGCCTTTGGGGATGTGTCAAGTAAGAAATAGCTGCAGTTGAGGTCAAGGAGGTTGTTTCCTGCTTTCTCCTCTAGGGTTTTGATGTTTCCTGTCTCACATTCATGTCCTTTATCCATTTTGAGTTTCTTTTTGTGTATAGTGTGAGAAAATGATCTAGTTTCATTCTTCTGCATGTTGCTGTCCAGTTCTCGCAGCACCACCTGTTAAAGAGGCTGTCTTTTTTCCATTGGATACTCTTCCCTGCTTTGTCAAAGACTAGTTGGCTGTATATTTTTGGGTCCAATTCTGAGTTGTCTATTCCATTCCTTTGGTCTATGTGTCTGTTTTTGTGCCAATACCATACTGTCATGATGATGACAGCTTTGTAGTAGAGGCTAAAGTCCGGGATGGTGATGCCCCAATATTACTTTGGTTATTCGGGGTCTTTTGTGGTACCATACAAATTTTAGGATACTTTGTTCTAGTTTTGAGAAGAATGATGGTGCAATTTTGATTGGGATTGCATTGTAATAACATTTTCGCTATATTTATTCTTCCGATCCATGAGCATGGAAGGTTTTTCCATTTCTTTGTGTCTTCTTCAATTTCCTTCATAACTTTTCTATAGTTGTCAGCATACAGATCGTTTATAGCTTTGGTTAGGTTTATTCCTAGGTATTTTATGGTTTTTTTGTGCAATTGTGAATGGGATCAGTTTCTTGATTTCTCTTTCTGTTGCTTCATTGTTGGTGTATAAAAATGCAACCGCTTTCTGTAAGTTGATTTTGTACCCGGCAACTTTGTTGAATTCATGGATCAGTTCTAGGAGGCTTCGAGTGGAGTCTCTGGGTTTTCTACATAGAATATCATGTTGTCTGTGAAAAGTGAACGTGTGACTTCTTCTTTGCCAATTTTGATGCCTTTTATTTACATTTGTTGTCTGATTGTTAATGCTTGAACTTCTAGCACTATGTTAAACAACAGTGGTGAGAGTGGACATCCCTGCCGTGTTCCTGATTTCAAGGAGAAAGCTCTCAGTTTTTCCCCGTGGAGGATGATGTTAGCTGAGGGCTTCTCATTAGATGGCTTTTATGATTTTACGGTAAGTTCCTTCTATCCTGACTTTCTCAAGGGTCCTTATTAAGAAGGATGCTGTGTCTTGTCAAATGCTTTTTCTGCATCTATTGACAGGATCATATGGTTTTAATCTTTTCTTTTGTTGATGTGATGTATAACATTGATTGATTTGTGAATATTGAACCAGCCCTGTAACCCAGGAATGAATCCCACTTTATCATGGTGGATAATTCTTTTTATGTGCTGTTGGATTTGATTTGCAAGTATCTTGTTGAGGATTTTTGCATCTGTATTCATCAGGGATATTGGCCTGTAGTTCTCTTTTTTTGCTAGATCTCTGTCTGGCTTGGGAATCAGAGTGATGCTGGCTTCGTAAAATGAGCCTGGAAGTTTTCCTTCAATTTCTATTTTTTGGAATACCTTGAGAAGAATGGGTATTAATTCTGTTTTAAATGTCTGGTAGAAGTCCCCAGGGAAGCCATCTGGCCATGGGCTCTTATTTGTTGGGGGAATTTTGATAACTGATTCAATCTTTTCACTAGTTATGGGTCTATTCAGATTTTCTATCTCTTCCTGTGTGAATTTTGGTAGTGAGTGTGTGTTTAGGAATGTGTCCATTTCTTCTAAGTTGTCCAATTTGTTGGCATATAATTTTTCATAGTATTACCTGATAATTGCTTGTACTTCTGAGGGGTTGGTTGTAATCAGTCCATTTCCATTCATGATGTTGTCTCTTTGAGTGCTCTCTCTTTTCTTTTTGAAAAGCCTGGCTAGAGGCTTGTCAATTTTGTTTATTTTTTCAAAAAACCAACTCTTGGCTTCATTAATCTGTTCAACTGTCACTTTGGTTTCTATATTGTTTATTTATGCCCTGATTTTTACTATTTGTCTTCTCCTACTGGGTTTGGGATACTCTTGTTGCTCTCCCTCTAGTTCTTTTGGTGCACTGTTAGATTTTGTATTTGTGCTTTTTCTAATTTCTTGAAATCGGCCTGGAGTGCATGTACTTTCTTAAAAGACTGCTTTGCTGCATCCCATAGATTTTGGATTGTTGTATTTTCATTTTCATTTGTTTCCCTATATTCTTTAATTTCTTCTCTAATTGCCTGATTGGCCCATTGATTGTTTAGTAGGGTGTTCTTTAACCTCCATGTTTTTGGAGGTTTTCTAGACTTCTTCCTGTGATTGATTTCAAGTTTCATAGCATTGTGATCTGAAAGTGTGCATGTATGATCTCAGTTCTTTTATATTTCTTGAGGGCTGCTTTATGTCCCAGTCTGTGATCTATCTTGGAGAATGTGCCATGCGTACTTGAGAAGAAAGTGAATTCCATGGCCTCAGGATGTAGAGTTCTAAATATATCTGTCAAGTCCATCTGGTCCAATGTGTCATTCATGTCCAGAGATTTTCTGTCTTGTTGATCTATTCATTGCTGTAAGTGCAGTATTAAAGTCTCTTGCTATTAGCACATTCTTATCTATTAGGTTGTTTCTGTTTGTGATTGTTTTATATATTTAGGTGCTCCCACATTTTAGTGCATAGAGATTTATAATTGTTAGCTCTTCCTGATGGACAGACCCTGTAATTATTATATAATGCACTTCTTCATCCTTTTTTCTGTCTTTACTTTAAAGTCCAGTTTGTCTGATATAATTATAACTACTCCGACTTTCTTTTGACTTCCAGTAGCATATGTATTTCTCCAACCCCTTACTTTCAATCTGAAGGTATCCTCCAGTCTAAAGTGAGCTTCTTGTAGAGAGCAAATAGATTTTGTTTTTTTATCCATTCTGCTACCCTGTGTCTTTTGATTGGAGCATTCATCCCATTTACATTCAGTGTTATTATTGAAAAATAAGGGCTTAGAGCCATCATGTCCTTTGTGGGATTCATGCTTGTAGTGGTGTCTCTGGTATCTTGTGTTACTTGCAACTTTTCGATCATAGAGTCCCCCTTGGGATTTCTTGTAGGGCTAGTTTAGTGGTGAGGAATTCTTTCAATTTTTGTTTATTTGGGAAGACTTTTATCTCTCCTTCTATTCTGAATGACAGGCTTGCTGGATAGAGGATTCTTGGCTGCATATTTTTTCTGTTCATCACATTGAAGATTTCCTGCCATTCCTTTCTGGCCTGCCACGTTTCAGTAGATAGGTCTGTAACTACTCTGATAAGTCTCCCTTTGTATGTTAGGGCCCTTTGATCCTTCGCTTTCAGAAGTCTCTCTTTGTCCTTATATTTTGCCAGTTTCGTGACATGTCATGCAGAAGATAGATTCAGGTTACGTCTGAGGGGTGTTCTCTGTGCCTCTTGAATTTCAATGTCTGTATTCTTCCCCAGTTTGGGAAGTTCTCTGCTCTAATTTGTTCCAGGACTCCTTCAGCACCTTTCCCTCTCTCTTCCTCTTCTGGGATTCCTATGATATGGATATTGTTCCGTTTGATTGTATCGCTGAGCTCTCGAACTCTTCTTTCATGTTCCTGGTCAGTTTATCTCTCTTTTTGTTGAGTACATCTTTTTCTATAATTATGTCTTCTAAATGGCTTATTCTCCTTACTTCCTCTTCAATCCGTGCATTGGGCGCCTCCATTTTATTGTGCATCTCATTTATAGCCTTTTTTAATTCATCAGAACTATTTTTAAGCTCCATAGTCTTTGTAGCCATAGTTTCTCTGATGTCTTCCATGCCTTTTTAAAGCCCAGGGTTTAATTTTATGACTATTGTTCTAAATTCTTGTTCAGTTATGTTGCTGATATCTGTTTTGAGCAGTTCTTTAGCTGTCATTTCTTCCTGGAATTTCTTTGGAGGAGAGTTCTTCTGTTTTGTCATTCTAGTTAGCTTTTTATCTCTTGTTAATTTTAAAAGCTTGTTATGCACTCTGCCTTGCAGATGCTTCTGTATTAAAGAGGGCTCCTTGACTGTCCAGAGTCTGTCCATTCAGGAAGTGTTCTTTAAATGGTGTCTCTTGGTTTCTCTTGTTGAGACTTTGGTTATTTTATTTCTCTACCTGTAGTGGTATTTGGGACTCTCCACTATGTGTACTTTGGCTTGTTTCTTGAGGTAGCCCTGGAAAAGAAAACAGACAAACACACAGGGAAAAAAGGTACACAAATGCACAGACAAATCCAACAAACATGCAAACTGAAACAGAAAAATAAAGAGAAAAAAGGAAGAGACAAGAAAGAAAACAAAACAAAAAAGAAAAATAGAGGAAGGAAGGAAGGCAAATAATAAAAAATAAAAATTAATAAAAATTAATAAAGGAAGAAAAGAAAAGAAAAAATCAAAAACCCAAAAGACACAGGACAGTCTAAAAGCATAAAACCAGAATTCCCCGCTACACATAAAGAGCTGGGTGTATGCACTGCTGATGGAAGAGCATATACAAAGAGAAAAATCACAGGGTGGGGAGGAAGCGAAATTGGAAATGAAATGATCCAGCAGAGATACTAAGAGGCTTGATTCAGAGGGAGAAATCGTAGACTATATTTAGAGGTGAGGAGAAACAAACGAAAATAATGTTACTCAGAGAAACTATATAGTCTGATTACTCCAGAGAGAGAGAGAAAAAAAGGTAGTGGTCGAGGTGTAGAATGTACATCTAGAGAATGGATTAAATGTGACTGTTTATGCAAACCAGCGACTAGAGTGCCCTGTCCAGCAGAGTGGAGGGTTACAAATGAGACAAGGGAGAATACATCTGAATACAAAGAATTGATCTAGAATTAATCACGGCTGTACATTCATGTTGGTCTTGCCCCGGGCTCTGGTTGAAAGAAAGAAAGAAAGAAAGAAAGAAGAAAACAAACAAAAAAAATCAGCTCTTTAGCGGGGATCTGCGTGGTTTGGTGTAGGCAGGTCTTAGCCTCCTCTGTGTCCTGCTGGCTGCTCTCTGAGGCCCCGCCTTGTTGGTTGTGGGGAGAAAAATGGCAGCACCACAGTCCCTTCTTGAACCAAGCATTGGAAATCACTCTTTTGGATCAGATCTTGCTGTGCTGCGGGCGTAGCCAAGGTGGGCTGTGTTCTATGCCCCTTGCCCTGCCTCGTTTTCAGGTCCCAATCTGTGTGCTTTATTATTACTGCGTGTACCACAGTCCCACAGGTCGCTGCTTCCCTGCTTCCAGGGGTGGAGGGAGCTTGCGGGGGGTGGGGAAAGTGGCACAGCCTCAGATCTGCCCGGGTCAACCGGCGGCACAGCCTGGGTTCTGTCGCCTCAGCACTGTCGGGCATCAAACCTGGGGAACGAAGTCTTCCTGGTTTTATGCTTTTAGACTGTACTTTGTTTTTTGCTGTTTTTGTTTGTTTGTTGTTGTTTTTTGCTTTTGGTTTACTTTTTCGTTTGATTTGTTTGTGAGTGTGCATGCTTTTGTTCCCTGTTTGCCTGTCTGTTTTCCTTTCCAGGGCTAACTCAATAAACGAGCCAAACTATACAGGGTGGAAAATCCCACATATCAACACGTGTAGGGAAATAAAACCAAATCTCAACAAGAGAGACCAAGAGACACTGTTAAAAGAACACTACCTGAACTGACCATCCATGGACAGTGAATGAGCCTCCTTTAATATAACAATACTCGCAGGTGCAGCTCACATAACAAGCTTTTGAAACTGAGGAGAGACAGAAAGCTGGCCAAAATGACAAAACGGAAGAACTCTCCTCTAAAGAAATTTTAGGAAGAAGTGACAGCTAGAGAATTACTCAAAACAGATATAAGCAACGGAACAAGAATTTAGAACAATAGTCATAAAATCAATTGTTATGCTTGAAAACGACATGGAAGACATCAGAGAAGCTATTGCTACAAAGACTATGGAAAGTATAAATAGATGTAATGAATTAAAAAATGCTATCAATGAGATGCTTGATAAAAGGAAGGTGGCCAATGCATGGATTGGAGAGGCGGAGAGGAGAATAGGGGAATTAGAAGACACAATAATAGAAAAAGGGGAAGCTGAGAAAAAGAGATAAATTGATCCAAGATCACAAAAAGAGAATTCAAGAACTGAGTGATGCAATCAAATGGAACAATATCCGTATCATAGGAATTCCAGAAGAAGAAGAATCAGAAAAAGGAGATGAAGAGGTCCTTGAACAAATTATAGCTGAGAACTTCCCCAATCTGGGGATGGAAACAGACATTGAAATCCAAGAGGCACAAAGAATTCCCCTCAGATGTAACTTGAATCGATCTTCTGTATGACATATCATAGTGAAACTGGCAAAATATAAGGACAAAGAAAGAATTATGAAAGCAGCTAGAGAAAAAAGGACCCTAACATACAAAGGGAAACCTATCAGAGTGGTAACAGACCTATCTACTGAAACGTGGCAGGCCAGAAAGGAATGGCAGGAAATCTTCAATGTGATGAACAGAAAAAAATATGCAGCCAAGAGTCCTCTATCCAGCAAGCCTGTCATTCAGAATAGAAGGAGAGTTAATGGTATTTCCAAATAAACAAAAATTGAACGAATTCCTCACCACTAAACCAGCCCTATAAGAAATCCTATGGGGGACTCTATGAGGGAAATGTTGCAAGGAACTCAAGATATCAGAGACACCACTACAAACATGAAACTCAAAGAGAACACAATGACTCTAAACCCATATTTTTCAATAAGAACACTGATGTAAATGGACTAAATGTTCCAATCAAAAGACGCAGTGTAGCAGAATGGATTAAAAAAAAACCAAGATCCATCTATTTGCTTTCTACAAGAGACTCATTTTAGACCTGAGGGCACCTTTAGATTGAAAGTAAGGGGATGGAGAAATATATACCATGCTACTGGAAGTCAAAAGAAAGTTGGAGTAGCCATACTTATATTGGAGAAACTGGACTTTAAAGTAAGGACAATAAGAAGGGATGAAAAAGGCATATATAATAATTATAGGGTCTATCCATCAGAAAGAGCTAACAATTATAAATGTCTACGCACCAAATATGGGAGCACCTAAATATATAAAACAACTAATCACAAACAGAAACAATCTTATGGATAAGAATGTGCTAATAGCAGGGGACTTTAATACTCCACTTACAGCAATGGATAGATCCACTAGACAGAAAATCACTAAAAAAACAATGAACTTGAATGACACATTGAACCAGATGGATCTGACAGATATATTTAGAACTCTACCTCCTGGGGGTATGGAATTCACTTTCTTCTCAAGTGCGCATGGCACATCTATCTCAAGATAGATCATATACAGGGTCATAAAGCAGCCCTCAATAAATATAAAAGAATTGAGATTATACCATGCACACTTTCAGATCACAATACTATGAAACTTGAAATCAATCACAGGAAAAAGTCTGGAAAACCTTTGAAAACATGGAGATTAAAGAAAACCCTACTAAAGAATGACTGGACCATTAGAGAGGAAATTAAAAAATATACGGAAACAAATGAAAATGATAAGACAACGATCCAAACTCCATTGGATGCGGCAAAGGCAGTCCTTAAAAGAAATTGCATTGTACTCCGGGCCTATTTCAAGAAATTAGAAAAAGCACAAATACAAAATCTAACAGCACACCAAAAAAACTAGAGGGAGAGCAACAGGAGCACCGCAAACCCAGTAGGAGAAGACAAATAATAAAAATCAGGGCAGAAATATACAATATAGAAACCAGAGACAGTTGAATAGATCAATGAAACCAAGAGTTGGTTTTTTGAAAAAAATAAACAAAATTGACAAGCCTCTAGCCAGGCTTTTCAAAAAGAAAAGAGAGAGCACTCAAAGAGACAACATCATGAATGGAAATGGACTGATTACAACCAACCCCTCAGAAGTACAAGCAATTGGAGAGAGGGCAAGATGGCGGAGAAGTAAGGAGCTCCGTACGTGCACTCGCGCCCATACATCACACAGAAAAGATCTGAAGACATTGGAAACCTTACAAAACCTGAGAGATTGGGAGAAAAAAGACGCAGAATCCACTGAGAGAGCCTTCTAACGTGAGTGCGAACCGG